>NW_028280235.1:25000-32671 GCF_059751315.1 Micrasema longulum | reverse complement strand
TATACCCAGTTCGGACGATCGATTTGCACGTCAGAATCGCTTCGGTCCTCCATCAGGGTTTCCCCTGACTTCGACCTGACCAGGCATAGTTCACCATCTTTCGGGTCCCAGCGTGTACGCTCTCAGTGCGTCTCGATAATCGCACGGGGGCTTTCTCGAAACGCCTCGGGAATGCGGCGGGGCGTCTGACGACGCCCGCGCATCTTCCCTGCGGCCGGCTCGAGGCCGACCTTTCACTTTCATTTCGCCTCTGGGTTTATCAGTGTTCCCAATGACTCGCGCACATGCTAGACTCCTTGGTCCGTGTTTCAAGACGGGTCCTGTGAGTGCCCAAAACAAAACCACCGCCGACCGGGACGCGTCCCGTCCGAGAGCGCGCCACTAGCCACGGACATCCGAAACGCGACACCCGCGACGCACTGGGCGCCGGGGGCCACGAGAAGGAAGCCGCTGTGACGCGACGGACGCCCTCCGAAGGGGCGGACGCGATCCTCGTTCTCTACCGTCGCTTTAAAACTCGCCCCGGCCGTGGACGCCGCGGCTCCGCCCCGCGGAGCGAGGCGGGACAGCCGCACGGCGCATTCGACCGAGGCGCAACGGGTCGCGGTGTTATACTGAGAGAGAAGTGCACGCGCTCCGGGAGCCCGGCTGCGCACCCGGACACCCCCCGCCCCGACAACGAGTGCCGAAGGGCGGAGGTGTGCGCCGGGACGCGGGCTCCGACGGAAGACACGATGAATCTCTCCGTTCGCTCGTTTGAGTTCCACAGGTTTACCCCTGAACGGTTTCACGTACTCTTTAACTCTCTCTTCAAAGTTCTTTTCAACTTTCCCTCACGGTACTTGTTCGCTATCGGTCTCGTGGTAGTATTTAGCCTTAGATGGAGTTTACCACCCACTTAGGGCTGCACTCTCAAGCAACCCGACTCTGGGGAGAGAGACCGTCGCGGCCGGCTACCGTCACCACGGGCCTGGCACCCTCTGCGGGTAAGCGGGCCCCGTTCAAGATGAACTTGGACAGGCAGCCGTGACTAATGACCGCGCGTGTATATATTACTCTCCTCCCTAACGCTACATTTCCCGGCGGCCCGCCTGGGCCGCAGGATTCAGCGCTGGGCTCTTCCCGTTTCGCTCGCCGCTACTCGGGGAATCCTCGTTAGTTTCTTTTCCTCCGCTTACTGATATGCTTAAGTTCGGCGGGTGATCTCTCCTGATTTGAGGTCGACAACAAAAAAAAATTCATATATATATATAAATATACATATATATGAATAATGTAAACGCTCTCCGGTTTCGCACGGTACCCGCGCGCGACGCAGAGCGCGAAGAAACGCCCCCGCGCGCCGGCCCGTGAGGACCGGCGGCGGGTTTCACAGCGTCGTCGCTAGCTCGAAAAGCGTCTCGGGGGGACCGAGAGAGCGCGCCAAGTCAAATTTGACCGGACGTCCGTCCGGCGCTCGCGCGCCGGCGGACGACAGACCGGCAACACTCTCGCCGAATCTTCTCTCCGAAGAGAGAAGACGGCGAAGTCTGGTCGCATTGTGTGCGCGACCCTCAAACAGGAGTGGTCCGTCGACAAACTAAGTCTTGCTCGGACCGCAATGTGCGTTCGAAATGTCGATGCTCATGTGTCCTGCAGTTCACACTCTGACGCGCATTTAGCTGCGTTCTTCATCGACCCACGAGCCGAGTGATCCGCCGTTCAGGGTAATAGTGTTTTATGATATATATATATATATATATATTGTTTATCGGTTGCGTTTTTTTTCTTTTTTCTCTATCGGAAAAAAAATTACATTTTTCACAGAATATAGCCGGACGCGGGAATCGGGCCGACAGACCCGCCTCCCGCGACACCGGCAGTCCGCGGTTCGCGGCGGCGCCCTAGGGCGAAATTCCGCCGCAGTGTTTGCTTATTTTGCGCTCTGCGCGTGTGTATAAATATATTTATACTATATAAAAGAATGAAAATTCATTTTATATTATATTTCACAGGAAATGATCCTTCCGCAGGTTCACCTACGGAAACCTTGTTACGACTTTTACTTCCTCTAAATGATCAAATTCGGTCAAACTTTCCGACGCGTCGGATGCCCGAGACGAGCTTCCGCGCACCAGTCCGAAGACCTCACCAAATCATCCATCGGTAGTAGCGACGGGCGGTGTGTACAAAGGGCAGGGACGCAATCAACGCGAGCTGGTGACTCGCTTTTACTAGGAATTCCTCGTTCATGGGGGAGAATTGCAAACCCCAATCCCTATCACGAAGGGGTTTCATCGGGTTACCCGGGCCGTTAGGCCAAGGAGGACACGCTGATCCCTTCAGTGTAGCGCGCGTGCGGCCCAGGACATCTAAGGGCATCACAGACCTGCTATTGCTCAATCTCGTGCGGCTATATATACCGCCGGTCCCTCTAAGAAGATTTTCATTGTACGCCGGTAGTGAAGACCGCGAAACACACTTCCGCGACGCGAACGCCGCAAGATGCGCGCCCGCGGACTCCTGTGATACCGGTTGCACGTCTATTTAATAGGCTAGAGTTACGTTCGTTACCGGAATTAACCTGACAAATCGCTCCACCAACTAAGAGCGGCCATGCACCACCACCCACCGAATCGAGAAAGAGCTGTTAATCCGTCAATCCTTCCAGTGTCCGGGCCTGGTGAGTTTTCCCGTGTTGAGTCGAATTAAGCCGCAGGCTCCACTCCTGGTGGTGCCCTTCCGTCAATTCCTTTAAGTTTCAGCTTTGCAACCATACTCCCCCCGGAGCCCGAAAGCTTTGGTTTCCCGGGAGCTGCCCACCGGGTTAAAATTATGAAACTTCGGCGGATCGCTGGCTGGCATCATTTATGGTTAGAACTACAGCGGTATCTAATCGCCTTCGAACCTCTAACTTTCGTTCTTGATTAATGAAAACACCTTTGGCAAATGCTTTCGCTTTAGTCCGTCTTGCGACGATCCAAGAATTTCACCTCTAACGTCGCAATACGAATGCCCCCAGTTGTCCCTATTAATCATTACCTCTGGTATCAGAAAGCCAACAAAACAGAACCGAGGTCCTATTCTATTATTCCATGCGTACAATATTCAGGCAAGTGTTAGCCCGCTTTGAGCACTCTAATTTGTTCAAAGTAAACAGCCGCGACGGCCCGCCTCGGCGCGCGGCCGCCCGCGAGGACGACCGCAACACACTGGCGGTGGACGCACCGGCGAGAAGCCCCGCAGACGTGCCTGTCGTACCGCATTCGGTAGACCGACACCGCAGGACACAATTTCAACTACGAGCTTTTTAACCGCAACAACTTTAGTATATGCTATTGGAGCTGGAATTACCGCGGCTGCTGGCACCAGACTTGCCCTCCAATGGATCCTCGTTAAAGGATTTAAAGTGTAATCATTCCGATCACGAGGCCTCGGACGAGTCCCGTATCGTTATTTTTCGTCACTACCTCCCCGTGCCGGGAGTGGGTAATTTGCGCGCCTGCTGCCTTCCGTGGATGTGGTAGCCGTTTCTCAGGCTCCCTCTCCGGAATCGAACCCTGATTCCCCGTTACCCGTGACAACCATGGTAGTCGCATAAACTACCATCGACAGTTGATAAGGCAGACATTTGAAAGATGCGTCGCCGGTGCTAGACCGTGCGATCAGCACAAAGTTATCTAGAATCATCTCGAATGGCGACGGACGGGGCGCGAACCCCGCCGCCGATTGGTTTTTGATCTAATAAAAGCATCCCTCCCGTTGCCGGTCAGGACCTCGTTTGCATGTATTAGCTCTAGAATTGCCACAGTTATCCAAGTAACTATGTACGATCTAAGGAACCAAAACTGATATATTGAGCCATTCGCGGTTTCACCTTAATTCGGCTTTTACTGAGACTTGCATGGCTTAGTCTTTGAGACAAGCATATGATTACTGGCAGGATCAACCAGGGAGCTGTTCATTTCTATATCGCTCCAGGATACGAAGGGCGTCTGAGGCGCGACGGAGTCACCCGCCGCGACACGCTCTTTATGTTCGCACCTATATAACTCACATTCTCGCTCGCTCGAGTTTGCACTCTCGCGATTCACGAGTCTGTTCGTTTTACTTTTAAATTCACTTTTTAACAAGTGAACGCTGGACCTGACGAGACGGACCACATGGATCTTCTCTTTGGCCAAAAATTTAATTCCCTTTCGTCAAATATTAACGTACGAGAGCGCACGCCTTCGGCGCGGCAATAGTGGGGACGTGGATTAGAATCCTACGACCGTTCTCGTTTTTGTTCACGGTGTTCTCTGCTTGCGCGGAACTCCAGAGTTTGTAACACGGGCGAAGTGCAATGCTCGCTCAGCCGCACAAAGGAGCTGAACGGCCACACGACGTTGATTTTCGCAAATGTAAAGCCGGCGCGGCATATCGGCCGCCGCAATGTGCGAACGCGGTGAAAAATGTATTTTAGCTAACGCCATGAGAGACGCGCATAATATACGTACGGCGACGGGTGTCGGCGTCTCGCACGCCGGGCCGCCAGCCATGCGGGGAGCCTACGCGCGTTTCAGGCGAAACGTAAATGAGCCGATGGGTAAAACGCGCGGTACGGTCGGGACTTGGCAAATTCTGCGAGATGATTTTATTTTTTCTTTTCTTTTTTCGTTTGAGAAGACGAATATGGAAAGAGATTATGATTGAAAAATTAGACTTATAATTTGGGTAGGAAATATTTTTGTTTTTTTTTTTTTTATTTTCTTTTTTTTATTTTTTTTTTTATTTCACATTCACATTTGGATCGGAAGGAGGGACGAAATAAAAATCGGCGGGGGTGCATTTCGGATCGTCGCTCAGTGAAGTAAACGAAAAATTTAAGTTTCACGCGGAGCGCGCTCGCGGCCGCCGCGAGACGTCTCGCCGGGAGGGGGCCTCGTTCTCGCATTAAAACTCGGCGAGAGGGTATAAAATATTTCTAAGTTTTTTTGTTTTTTTTTTTTTTTTTTAATTTCACATTCACTTTCGAATCGGAAGGAGGAACGAAATAAAAATCGGCGGGGGTGCATTTCGGATCGTCGCTCGGTGGAAATATTCGATAAACGAAAAATTTAAGTTTCACGCGGAGCGCGCTCGCGACCGCCGCGAGACGTCTCGCCGGGAGGGGGCCTCGTTCTCGCATTAAAACTCGGCGAGAGGGTATAAAATATTTCTAAGTTTTTTTGTTTTTTTTTTTTTTTTTAATTTCACATTCACTTTTGAATCGGAAGGAGGAACGAAATAAAAATCGGCGGGGGTGCATTTCGGATCGTCGCTCAGTGAAGTAAACGAAAAATTTAAGTTTCACGCGGAGCGCGCTCGCGACCGCCGCGAGACGTCTCGCCGGGAGGGGGCCTCGTTCTCGCATTAAAACTCGGCGAGAGGGTATAAAATATTTCTAAGTTTTTTTGTTTTTTTTTTTTTTTTTAATTTCACATTCACTTTTGAATCGGAAGGAGGAACGAAATAAAAATCGGCGGGGGTGCATTTCGGATCGTCGCTCGGTGGAAATATTCGATAAACGAAAAATTTAAGTTTCACGCGGAGCGCGCTCGCGACCGCCGCGAGACGTCTCGCCGGGAGGGGGCCTCGTTCTCGCATTAAAACTCGGCGAGAGGGTATAAATTATTTCTAAGTTTTAATTTTTTTTTTTTTTTTTTAATTTCACATTCACTTTCGAATCGGAAGGAGGAACGAAATAAAAATCGGCGGGGGTGCATTTCGGATCGTCGCTCGGTGGAAATATTCGATAAACGAAAAATTTAAGTTTCACGCGGAGCGCGCTCGCGACCGCCGCGAGACGTCTCGCCGGGAGGGGGCCTCGTTCTCGCATTAAAACTCGGCGAGAGGGTATAAATTATTTCTAAGTTTTAATTTTTTTTTTTTTTTTTTAATTTCACATTCACTCTTGAATCGGAAGGAGGAACGAAATAAAAATCGGCGGGGGTGCATTTCGGATCGTCGCTCGGTGGAAATATTCGATAAACGAAAAATTTAAGTTGCACGCGGAGCGCGCTCGCGACCGCCGCGAGACGTCTCGCCGGGAGGGGGCCTCGTTCTCGCATTAAAACTCGGCGAGAGGGTATAAATTATTTCTAAGTTTTTTTTTTTTTTTTTTTTTTTTAATTTCACATTCACTTTCGAATCGGAAGGAGGAACGAAATAAAAATCGGCGGGGGTGCATTTCGGATCGTCGCTCGGTGGAAATATTCGATAAACGAAAAATTTAAGTTTCACGCGGAGCGCGCTCGCGACCGCCGCGAGACGTCTCGCCGGGAGGGGGCCTCGTTCTCGCATTAAAACTCGGCGAGAGGGTATAAAATATTTCTAAGTTTTTTTGTTTTTTTTTTTTTTTTTTAATTTCACATTCACTTTCGAATCGGAAGGAGGAACGAAATAAAAATCGGCGGGGGTGCATTTCGGATCGTCGCTCGGTGGAAATATTCGATAAACGAAAAATTTAAGTTTCACGCGGAGCGCGCTCGCGACCGCCGCGAGACGTCTCGCCGGGAGGGGGCCTCGTTCTCGCATTAAAACTCGGCGAGAGGGTATAAATTATTTCTAAGTTTTAATTTTTTTTTTTTTTTTTAATTTCACATTCACTTTCGAATCGGAAGGAGGAACGAAATAAAAATCGGCGGGGGTGCATTTCGGATCGTCGCTCAGTGAAGTAAACGAAAAATTTAAGTTTCACGCGGAGCGCGCTCGCGACCGCCGCGAGACGTCTCGCCGGGAGGGGGCCTCGTTCTCGCATTAAAACTCGGCGAGAGGGTATAAAATATTTCTAAGTTTTTTTGTTTTTTTTTTTTTTTTTAATTTCACATTCACTTTTGAATCGGAAGGAGGAACGAAATAAAAATCGACGGGGGTGCATTTCGGATCGTCGCTCAGTGAAGTAAACGAAAAATTTAAGTTTCACGCGGAGCGCGCTCGCGACCGCCGCGAGACGTCTCGCCGGGAGGGGGCCTCGTTCTCGCATTAAAACTCGGCGAGAGGGTATAAATTATTTCTAAGTTTTTTTTTTTTTTTTTTTTTTTAATTTCACATTCACTTTCGAATCGGAAGGAGGAACGAAATAAAAATCGGCGGGGGTGCATTTCGGATCGTCGCTCGGTGGAAATATTCGATAAACGAAAAATTTAAGTTTCACGCGGAGCGCGCTCGCGACCGCCGCGAGACGTCTCGCCGGGAGGGGGCCTCGTTCTCGCATTAAAACTCGGCGAGAGGGTATAAATTATTTCCATGTTTATTATTATTTAGTTTATGAATTATTCATTTATTTATTAGGGCTATGTATAGCGTGTGAGCTCGCCAATATATGGCAGTAAAATTTTTATTGTCTTTGAATTTCCTAGAGTTTTAACCATCGAAAAAAAAGAAGATTGCAAATAAAATCAACAGACAATGGAAATTTGATGTGTATTATTTTAATAGATTGTTTATAACAGAAAAATACATAGAGAAATATGCATTTTTATTTTTTGTAATAAAAACATAAAATTTCCATTGTCTGTTGATTTTATTTGCAATCTTCTTTTTTTTCGATGGTTAAAACTCTAGGAAATTCAAAGACAATAAAAATTTTACTGTCATATATTGGCGAGCTCACGGGCTATACTTACGCCATTTATTATTATTAGTTATTATTTATATCAGCTGGTCTCC
>NW_028280235.1:5000-20000 GCF_059751315.1 Micrasema longulum | reverse complement strand
TCTCGGCCGATGACCTCTTCCCGACCAGGCCCGACACGCCACGGCCCTCAGAGCCAATCCTTATCCCGAAGTTACGGATCCAACTTGCCGACTTCCCTTACCTACATTATTCTATCGGCTAGAGGCTCTTCACCTTGGAGACCTGCTGCGGATATGGGTACGAGCCGGCGCGACATCTCCGCGTATCCCTCACCTGAATTTTCAAGGTCCGAGGGGCCGATCCGGACACCGCCGCATCGGCGATGCTCTTCGCGTCCCGAGCCCTATCTCCCCGCTATGGGATTCCAGGGCGCTCGAACGCTCAGGCAGAAAAGATAACTCTCTCCGGATCTCCCGTCGGCGTCTTCAGGCCACTTTGGGTTACCCCGACGAACTCTCTTGCGAGGGAACGATTTTTAAGACGGTTCCGCAGCCGGGTTCCGGAACTGCAACCGGATTCCCTTTCGCCCGACGGGTGTGATATTATTATAATGTATATATATAACTTTACACCATCATCAACATCGGATTTCTCCTAGGGCTTAGGATCGACTAACTCGCGTGCAACGGCTGTTAACGCGAAACCCTTCTCCACATCAGCCCTCAAGGACCTCGCTTGAGTATTTGCTACTACCACCAAGATCTGCGCCGACGGAGGCTCCAGGCGGGCTCACGCCCAGACCCTTCTGCGCACACCGCCGCGGCCATCCTACTCGTCGCGGCTTCAAAACGATCGCACGGCACGAGACCGCACGAACGTCCCGCTTGCCTGCGACGGTCGAGTATAGGCTGAACGCTACAGCGCCATCCATTTTCAGGGCTGGTTGCTTCGGCAGGTGAGTTGTTACACACTCCTTAGCGGATTCCGACTTCCATGGCCACCGTCCTGCTGTCATGAGCGACCAACGCCTTTTATGGTCTCCGATGAGCGTTCATTGGGCGCCTTAACTCGACGTTTGGTTCATCCCACAGCGCCAGTTCTGCTTACCAAAATTGGCCCACTTGGCACTCCCATCCGAGCTCCTACTTCATCTTCGAGCAAGAAGGAGATCTCACCCATTTAAAGTTTGAGAATAGGTTGAGGCCATTTCGGCCCCAATGCCTCTAATCATTCGCTTTACCGGATGAGACTGTCAGAATGGCGGAATAAATTCCGTCATGTTTCTCGAGCGCCAGCTATCCTGAGGGAAACTTCGGATGGAACCAGCTATTAGATAGTTCGATTAGTCTTTCGCCCCTATACCCAGTTCGGACGATCGATTTGCACGTCAGAATCGCTTCGGTCCTCCATCAGGGTTTCCCCTGACTTCGACCTGACCAGGCATAGTTCACCATCTTTCGGGTCCCAGCGTGTACGCTCTCAGTGCGTCTCGATAATCGCACGGGGGCTTTCTCGAAACGCCTCGGGAATGCGGCGGGGCGTCTGACGACGCCCGCGCATCTTCCCTGCGGCCGGCTCGAGGCCGACCTTTCACTTTCATTTCGCCTCTGGGTTTATCAGTGTTCCCGATGACTCGCGCACATGCTAGACTCCTTGGTCCGTGTTTCAAGACGGGTCCTGTGAGTGCCCAAAACAAAACCACCGCCGACCGGGACGCGTCCCGTCCGAGAGCGCGCCACTAGCCACGGACATCCGAAACGCGACACCCGCGACGCACTGGGCGCCGGGGGCCACGAGAAGGAAGCCGCTGTGACGCGACGGACGCCCTCCGAAGGGGCGGACGCGATCCTCGTTCTCTACCGTCGCTTTAAAACTCGCCCCGGCCGTGGACGCCGCGGCTCCGCCCCGCGGAGCGAGGCGGGACAGCCGCACGGCGCATTCGACCGAGGCGCAACGGGTCGCGGTGTTATACTGAGAGAGAAGTGCACGCGCTCCGGGAGCCCGGCTGCGCACCCGGACACCCCCCGCCCCGACAACGAGTGCCGAAGGGCGGAGGTGTGCGCCGGGACGCGGGCTCCGACGGAAGACACGATGAATCTCTCCGTTCGCTCGTTTGAGTTCCACAGGTTTACCCCTGAACGGTTTCACGTACTCTTTAACTCTCTCTTCAAAGTTCTTTTCAACTTTCCCTCACGGTACTTGTTCGCTATCGGTCTCGTGGTAGTATTTAGCCTTAGATGGAGTTTACCACCCACTTAGGGCTGCACTCTCAAGCAACCCGACTCTGGGGAGAGAGACCGTCGCGGCCGGCTACCGTCACCACGGGCCTGGCACCCTCTGCGGGTAAGCGGGCCCCGTTCAAGATGAACTTGGACAGGCAGCCGTGACTAATGACCGCGCGTGTATATATTACTCTCCTCCCTAACGCTACATTTCCCGGCGGCCCGCCTGGGCCGCAGGATTCAGCGCTGGGCTCTTCCCGTTTCGCTCGCCGCTACTCGGGGAATCCTCGTTAGTTTCTTTTCCTCCGCTTACTGATATGCTTAAGTTCGGCGGGTGATCTCTCCTGATTTGAGGTCGACAACAAAAAAAAATTCATATATATATATAAATATACATATATATGAATAATGTAAACGCTCTCCGGTTTCGCACGGTACCCGCGCGCGACGCAGAGCGCGAAGAAACGCCCCCGCGCGCCGGCCCGTGAGGACCGGCGGCGGGTTTCACAGCGTCGTCGCTAGCTCGAAAAGCGTCTCGGGGGGGACCGAGAGAGCGCGCCAAGTCAAATTTAACCGGACGTCCGTCCGGCGCTCGCGCGCCGGCGGACGACAGACCGGCAACACTCTCGCCGAATCTTCTCTCCGAAGAGAGAAGACGGCGAAGTCTGGTCGCATTGTGTGCGCGACCCTCAAACAGGAGTGGTCCGTCGACAAACTAAGTCTTGCTCGGACCGCAATGTGCGTTCGAAATGTCGATGCTCATGTGTCCTGCAGTTCACACTCTGACGCGCATTTAGCTGCGTTCTTCATCGACCCACGAGCCGAGTGATCCGCCGTTCAGGGTAATAGTGTTTTATGATATATATATATATATTGTTTATCGGTTGCGTTTTTTTCTTTTTTCTCTATCGGAAAAAAAATTACATTTTTCACAGAATATAGCCGGACGCGGGAATCGGGCCGACAGACCCGCCTCCCGCGACACCGGCAGTCCGCGGTTCGCGGCGGCGCCCTAGGGCGAAATTCCGCCGCAGTGTTTGCTTATTTTGCGCTCTGCGCGTGTGTATAAATATATTTATACTATATAAAAGAATGAAAATTCATTTTATATTATATTTCACAGGAAATGATCCTTCCGCAGGTTCACCTACGGAAACCTTGTTACGACTTTTACTTCCTCTAAATGATCAAATTCGGTCAAACTTTCCGACGCGTCGGATGCCCGAGACGAGCTTCCGCGCACCAGTCCGAAGACCTCACCAAATCATCCATCGGTAGTAGCGACGGGCGGTGTGTACAAAGGGCAGGGACGCAATCAACGCGAGCTGGTGACTCGCTTTTACTAGGAATTCCTCGTTCATGGGGGAGAATTGCAAACCCCAATCCCTATCACGAAGGGGTTTCATCGGGTTACCCGGGCCGTTAGGCCAAGGAGGACACGCTGATCCCTTCAGTGTAGCGCGCGTGCGGCCCAGGACATCTAAGGGCATCACAGACCTGCTATTGCTCAATCTCGTGCGGCTATATATACCGCCGGTCCCTCTAAGAAGATTTTCATTGTACGCCGGTAGTGAAGACCGCGAAACACACTTCCGCGACGCGAACGCCGCAAGATGCGCGCCCGCGGACTCCTGTGATACCGGTTGCACGTCTATTTAATAGGCTAGAGTTACGTTCGTTACCGGAATTAACCTGACAAATCGCTCCACCAACTAAGAGCGGCCATGCACCACCACCCACCGAATCGAGAAAGAGCTGTTAATCCGTCAATCCTTCCAGTGTCCGGGCCTGGTGAGTTTTCCCGTGTTGAGTCGAATTAAGCCGCAGGCTCCACTCCTGGTGGTGCCCTTCCGTCAATTCCTTTAAGTTTCAGCTTTGCAACCATACTCCCCCCGGAGCCCGAAAGCTTTGGTTTCCCGGGAGCTGCCCACCGGGTTAAAATTATGAAACTTCGGCGGATCGCTGGCTGGCATCATTTATGGTTAGAACTACAGCGGTATCTAATCGCCTTCGAACCTCTAACTTTCGTTCTTGATTAATGAAAACACCTTTGGCAAATGCTTTCGCTTTAGTCCGTCTTGCGACGATCCAAGAATTTCACCTCTAACGTCGCAATACGAATGCCCCCAGTTGTCCCTATTAATCATTACCTCTGGTATCAGAAAGCCAACAAAACAGAACCGAGGTCCTATTCTATTATTCCATGCGTACAATATTCAGGCAAGTGTTAGCCCGCTTTGAGCACTCTAATTTGTTCAAAGTAAACAGCCGCGACGGCCCGCCTCGGCGCGCGGCCGCCCGCGAGGACGACCGCAACACACTGGCGGTGGACGCACCGGCGAGAAGCCCCGCAGACGTGCCTGTCGTACCGCATTCGGTAGACCGACACCGCAGGACACAATTTCAACTACGAGCTTTTTAACCGCAACAACTTTAGTATATGCTATTGGAGCTGGAATTACCGCGGCTGCTGGCACCAGACTTGCCCTCCAATGGATCCTCGTTAAAGGATTTAAAGTGTAATCATTCCGATCACGAGGCCTCGGACGAGTCCCGTATCGTTATTTTTCGTCACTACCTCCCCGTGCCGGGAGTGGGTAATTTGCGCGCCTGCTGCCTTCCGTGGATGTGGTAGCCGTTTCTCAGGCTCCCTCTCCGGAATCGAACCCTGATTCCCCGTTACCCGTGACAACCATGGTAGTCGCATAAACTACCATCGACAGTTGATAAGGCAGACATTTGAAAGATGCGTCGCCGGTGCTAGACCGTGCGATCAGCACAAAGTTATCTAGAATCATCTCGAATGGCGACGGACGGGGCGCGAACCCCGCCGCCGATTGGTTTTTGATCTAATAAAAGCATCCCTCCCGTTGCCGGTCAGGACCTCGTTTGCATGTATTAGCTCTAGAATTGCCACAGTTATCCAAGTAACTATGTACGATCTAAGGAACCAAAACTGATATATTGAGCCATTCGCGGTTTCACCTTAATTCGGCTTTTACTGAGACTTGCATGGCTTAGTCTTTGAGACAAGCATATGATTACTGGCAGGATCAACCAGGGAGCTGTTCATTTCTATATCGCTCCAGGATACGAAGGGCGTCTGAGGCGCGACGGAGTCACCCGCCGCGACACGCTCTTTATGTTCGCACCTATATAACTCACATTCTCGCTCGCTCGAGTTTGCACTCTCGCGATTCACGAGTCTGTTCGTTTTACTTTTAAATTCACTTTTTAACAAGTGAACGCTGGACCTGACGAGACGGACCACATGGATCTTCTCTTTGGCCAAAAATTTAATTCCCTTTCGTCAAATATTAACGTACGAGAGCGCACGCCTTCGGCGCGGCAATAGTGGGGACGTGGATTAGAATCCTACGACCGTTCTCGTTTTTGTTCACGGTGTTCTCTGCTTGCGCGGAACTCCAGAGTTTGTAACACGGGCGAAGTGCAATGCTCGCTCAGCCGCACAAAGGAGCTGAACGGCCACACGACGTTGATTTTCGCAAATGTAAAGCCGGCGCGGCATATCGGCCGCCGCAATGTGCGAACGCGGTGAAAAATGTATTTTAGCTAACGCCATGAGAGACGCGCATAATATACGTACGGCGACGGGTGTCGGCGTCTCGCACGCCGGGCCGCCAGCCATGCGGGGAGCCTACGCGCGTTTCAGGCGAAACGTAAATGAGCCGATGGGTAAAACGCGCGGTACGGTCGGGACTTGGCAAATTCTGCGAGATGATTTTATTTTTTCTTTTCTTTTTTCGTTTGAGAAGACGAATATGGAAAGAGATTATGATTGAAAAATTAGACTTATAATTTGGGTAGGAAATATTTTTGTTTTTTTTTTTTATTTTTTATTTTTTATTTTTTTTTTTATTTCACATTCACATTTGGATCGGAAGGAGGGACGAAATAAAAATCGGCGGGGGTGCATTTCGGATCGTCGCTCGGTGGAAATATTCGATAAACGAAAAATTTAAGTTTCACGCGGAGCGCGCTCGCGACCGCCGCGAGACGTCTCGCCGGGAGGGGGCCTCGTTCTCGCATTAAAACTCGGCGAGAGGGTATAAAATATTTCTAAGTTTTTTTGTTTTTTTTTTTTTTTTTAATTTCACATTCACTTTTGAATCGGAAGGAGGAACGAAATAAAAATCGGCGGGGGTGCATTTCGGATCGTCGCTCGGTGGAAATATTCGATAAACGAAAAATTTAAGTTTCACGCGGAGCGCGCTCGCGACCGCCGCGAGACGTCTCGCCGGGAGGGGGCCTCGTTCTCGCATTAAAACTCGGCGAGAGGGTATAAATTATTTCTAAGTTTTTTTTTTTTTTTTTTTTTTTTAATTTCACATTCACTTTCGAATCGGAAGGAGGAACGAAATAAAAATCGGCGGGGGTGCATTTCGGATCGTCGCTCGGTGGAAATATTCGATAAACGAAAAATTTAAGTTTCACGCGGAGCGCGCTCGCGACCGCCGCGAGACGTCTCGCCGGGAGGGGGCCTCGTTCTCGCATTAAAACTCGGCGAGAGGGTATAAATTATTTCTAAGTTTTTTTGTTTTTTTTTTTTTTTTAAATTTCACATTCACTTTTGAATCGGAAGGAGGAACGAAATAAAAATCGGCGGGGGTGCATTTCGGATCGTCGCTCGGTGGAAATATTCGATAAACGAAAAATTTAAGTTTCACGCGGAGCGCGCTCGCGACCGCCGCGAGACGTCTCGCCGGGAGGGGGCCTCGTTCTCGCATTAAAACTCGGCGAGAGGGTATAAAATATTTCTAAGTTTTTTTGTTTTTTTTTTTTTTTTTAATTTCACATTCACTTTCGAATCGGAAGGAGGAACGAAATAAAAATCGGCGGGGGTGCATTTCGGATCGTCGCTCAGTGAAGTAAACGAAAAATTTAAGTTTCACGCGGAGCGCGCTCGCGACCGCCGCGAGACGTCTCGCCGGGAGGGGGCCTCGTTCTCGCATTAAAACTCGGCGAGAGGGTATAAATTATTTCTAAGTTTTTTTTTTTTTTTTTTTTTTTTTTAATTTCACATTCACTTTCGAATCGGAAGGAGGAACGAAATAAAAATCGGCGGGGGTGCATTTCGGATCGTCGCTCGGTGGAAATATTCGATAAACGAAAAATTTAAGTTTCACGCGGAGCGCGCTCGCGACCGCCGCGAGACGTCTCGCCGGGAGGGGGCCTCGTTCTCGCATTAAAACTCGGCGAGAGGGTATAAATTATTTCTAAGTTTTAATTTTTTTTTTTTTTTTTTAATTTCACATTCACTCTTGAATCGGAAGGAGGAACGAAATAAAAATCGGCGGGGGTGCATTTCGGATCATCGCTCAGTGAAGTAAGCGAAAAATTTAAGTTTCACGCGGAGCGCGCTCGCGACCGCCGCGAGACGTCTCGCCGGGAGGGGGCCTCGTTCTCGCATTAAAACTCGGCGAGAGGGTATAAATTATTTCTAAGTTTTAATTTTTTTTTTTTTTTTTAATTTCACATTCACTTTCGAATCGGAAGGAGGAACGAAATAAAAATCGGCGGGGGTGCATTTCGGATCGTCGCTCGGTGGAAATATTCGATAAACGAAAAATTTAAGTTTCACGCGGAGCGCGCTCGCGACCGCCGCGAGACGTCTCGCCGGGAGGGGGCCTCGTTCTCGCATTAAAACTCGGCGAGAGGGTATAAATTATTTCTAAGTTTTTTTTTTTTTTTTTTTTTTTTAATTTCACATTCACTTTCGAATCGGAAGGAGGAACGAAATAAAAATCGGCGGGGGTGCATTTCGGATCGTCGCTCAGTGAAGTAAACGAAAAATTTAAGTTTCACGCGGAGCGCGCTCGCGACCGCCGCGAGACGTCTCGCCGGGAGGGGGCCTCGTTCTCGCATTAAAACTCGGCGAGAGGGTATAAAATATTTCTAAGTTTTTTTGTTTTTTTTTTTTTTTTTAATTTCACATTCACTTTCGAATCGGAAGGAGGAACGAAATAAAAATCGGCGGGGGTGCATTTCGGATCGTCGCTCGGTGGAAATATTCGATAAACGAAAAATTTAAGTTTCACGCGGAGCGCGCTCGCGACCGCCGCGAGACGTCTCGCCGGGAGGGGGCCTCGTTCTCGCATTAAAACTCGGCGAGAGGGTATAAATTATTTCTAAGTTTTTTTTTTTTTTTTTTTTTTTTAATTTCACATTCACTTTCGAATCGGAAGGAGGAACGAAATAAAAATCGGCGGGGGTGCATTTCGGATCGTCGCTCGGTGGAAATATTCGATAAACGAAAAATTTAAGTTTCACGCGGAGCGCGCTCGCGACCGCCGCGAGACGTCTCGCCGGGAGGGGGCCTCGTTCTCGCATTAAAACTCGGCGAGAGGGTATAAAATATTTCTAAGTTTTTTTGTTTTTTTTTTTTTTTTTAATTTCACATTCACTTTCGAATCGGAAGGAGGAACGAAATAAAAATCGGCGGGGGTGCATTTCGGATCGTCGCTCAGTGAAGTAAACGAAAAATTTAAGTTTCACGCGGAGCGCGCTCGCGACCGCCGCGAGACGTCTCGCCGGGAGGGGGCCTCGTTCTCGCATTAAAACTCGGCGAGAGGGTATAAATTATTTCTAAGTTTTAATTTTTTTTTTTTTTTTTTAATTTCACATTCACTCTTGAATCGGAAGGAGGAACGAAATAAAAATCGGCGGGGGTGCATTTCGGATCATCGCTCAGTGAAGTAAGCGAAAAATTTAAGTTTCACGCGGAGCGCGCTCGCGACCGCCGCGAGACGTCTCGCCGGGAGGGGGCCTCGTTCTCGCATTAAAACTCGGCGAGAGGGTATAAATTATTTCTAAGTTTTAATTTTTTTTTTTTTTTTTTAATTTCACATTCACTTTCGAATCGGAAGGAGGAACGAAATAAAAATCGGCGGGGGTGCATTTCGGATCGTCGCTCGGTGGAAATATTCGATAAACGAAAAATTTAAGTTTCACGCGGAGCGCGCTCGCGACCGCCGCGAGACGTCTCGCCGGGAGGGGGCCTCGTTCTCGCATTAAAACTCGGCGAGAGGGTATAAAATATTTCTAAGTTTTTTTGTTTTTTTTTTTTTTTTTAATTTCACATTCACTTTTGAATCGGAAGGAGGAACGAAATAAAAATCGGCGGGGGTGCATTTCGGATCGTCGCTCAGTGAAGTAAACGAAAAATTTAAGTTTCACGCGGAGCGCGCTCGCGACCGCCGCGAGACGTCTCGCCGGGAGGGGGCCTCGTTCTCGCATTAAAACTCGGCGAGAGGGTATAAAATATTTCTAAGTTTTTTTGTTTTTTTTTTTTTTTTTAATTTCACATTCACTTTCGAATCGGAAGGAGGAACGAAATAAAAATCGGCGGGGGTGCATTTCGGATCGTCGCTCAGTGAAGTAAACGAAAAATTTAAGTTTCACGCGGAGCGCGCTCGCGACCGCCGCGAGACGTCTCGCCGGGAGGGGGCCTCGTTCTCGCATTAAAACTCGGCGAGAGGGTATAAATTATTTCTAAGTTTTAATTTTTTTTTTTTTTTTAATTTCACATTCACTCTTGAATCGGAAGGAGGAACGAAATAAAAATCGGCGGGGGTGCATTTCGGATCATCGCTCAGTGAAGTAAGCGAAAAATTTAAGTTTCACGCGGAGCGCGCTCGCGACCGCCGCGAGACGTCTCGCCGGGAGGGGGCCTCGTTCTCGCATTAAAACTCGGCGAGAGGGTATAAATTATTTCTAAGTTTTAATTTTTTTTTTTTTTTTTTAATTTCACATTCACTTTCGAATCGGAAGGAGGAACGAAATAAAAATCGGCGGGGGTGCATTTCGGATCGTCGCTCGGTGGAAATATTCGATAAACGAAAAATTTAAGTTTCACGCGGAGCGCGCTCGCGACCGCCGCGAGACGTCTCGCCGGGAGGGGGCCTCGTTCTCGCATTAAACTCGGCGAGAGGGTATAAAATATTTCTAAGTTTTTTTGTTTTTTTTTTTTTTTTTAATTTCACATTCACTTTCGAATCGGAAGGAGGAACGAAATAAAAATCGGCGGGGGTGCATTTCGGATCGTCGCTCAGTGAAGTAAACGAAAAATTTAAGTTTCACGCGGAGCGCGCTCGCGACCGCCGCGAGACGTCTCGCCGGGAGGGGGCCTCGTTCTCGCATTAAAACTCGGCGAGAGGGTATAAAATATTTCTAAGTTTTTTTGTTTTTTTTTTTTTTTTTAATTTCACATTCACTTTCGAATCGGAAGGAGGAACGAAATAAAAATCGGCGGGGGTGCATTTCGGATCGTCGCTCAGTGAAGTAAACGAAAAATTTAAGTTTCACGCGGAGCGCGCTCGCGACCGCCGCGAGACGTCTCGCCGGGAGGGGGCCTCGTTCTCGCATTAAAACTCGGCGAGAGGGTATAAAATATTTCCAAGTTTTTTTGTTTTTTTTTTTTTTTTTAATTTCACATTCACTTTCGAATCGGAAGGAGGAACGAAATAAAAATCGGCGGGGGTGCATTTCGGATCGTCGCTCGGTGGAAATATTCGATAAACGAAAAATTTAAGTTTCACGCGGAGCGCGCTCGCGACCGCCGCGAGACGTCTCGCCGGGAGGGGGCCTCGTTCTCGCATTAAAACTCGGCGAGAGGGTATAAATTATTTCTAAGTTTTAATTTTTTTTTTTTTTTTTTAATTTCACATTCACTTTCGAATCGGAAGGAGGAACGAAATAAAAATCGGCGGGGGTGCATTTCGGATCGTCGCTCGGTGGAAATATTCGATAAACGAAAAATTTAAGTTTCACGCGGAGCGCGCTCGCGACCGCCGCGAGACGTCTCGCCGGGAGGGGGCCTCGTTCTCGCATTAAAACTCGGCGAGAGGGTATAAAATATTTCTAAGTTTTTTTGTTTTTTTTTTTTTTTTAATTTCACATTCACTTTTGAATCGGAAGGAGGAACGAAATAAAAATCGGCGGGGGTGCATTTCGGATCGTCGCTCAGTGAAGTAAACGAAAAATTTAAGTTTCACGCGGAGCGCGCTCGCGACCGCCGCGAGACGTCTCGCCGGGAGGGGGCCTCGTTCTCGCATTAAAACTCGGCGAGAGGGTATAAAATATTTCTAAGTTTTTTTGTTTTTTTTTTTTTTTTAATTTCACATTCACTTTCGAATCGGAAGGAGGAACGAAATAAAAATCGGCGGGGGTGCATTTCGGATCGTCGCTCAGTGAAGTAAACGAAAAATTTAAGTTTCACGCGGAGCGCGCTCGCGACCGCCGCGAGACGTCTCGCCGGGAGGGGGCCTCGTTCTCGCATTAAAACTCGGCGAGAGGGTATAAATTATTTCTAAGTTTTAATTTTTTTTTTTTTTTTTTAATTTCACATTCACTCTTGAATCGGAAGGAGGAACGAAATAAAAATCGGCGGGGGTGCATTTCGGATCATCGCTCAGTGAAGTAAGCGAAAAATTTAAGTTTCACGCGGAGCGCGCTCGCGACCGCCGCGAGACGTCTCGCCGGGAGGGGGCCTCGTTCTCGCATTAAAACTCGGCGAGAGGGTATAAAATATTTCTAAGTTTTTTTGTTTTTTTTTTTTTTTTTTTAATTTCACATTCACTTTCGAATCGGAAGGAGGAACGAAATAAAAATCGGCGGGGGTGCATTTCGGATCGTCGCTCGGTGGAAATATTCGATAAACGAAAAATTTAAGTTTCACGCGGAGCGCGCTCGCGACCGCCGCGAGACGTCTCGCCGGGAGGGGGCCTCGTTCTCGCATTAAAACTCGGCGAGAGGGTATAAAATATTTCTAAGTTTTTTTGTTTTTTTTTTTTTTTTTAATTTCACATTCACTTTCGAATCGGAAGGAGGAACGAAATAAAAATCGGCGGGGGTGCATTTCGGATCGTCGCTCAGTGAAGTAAACGAAAAATTTAAGTTTCACGCGGAGCGCGCTCGCGACCGCCGCGAGACGTCTCGCCGGGAGGGGGCCTCGTTCTCGCATTAAAACTCGGCGAGAGGGTATAAAATATTTCTAAGTTTTTTTGTTTTTTTTTTTTTTTTTAATTTCACATTCACTTTCGAATCGGAAGGAGGAACGAAATAAAAATCGGCGGGGGTGCATTTCGGATCGTCGCTCAGTGAAGTAAACGAAAAATTTAAGTTTCACGCGGAGCGCGCTCGCGACCGCCGCGAGACGTCTCGCCGGGAGGGGGCCTCGTTCTCGCATTAAAACTCGGCGAGAGGGTATAAAATATTTCTAAGTTTTTTTGTTTTTTTTTTTTTTTTAATTTCACATTCACTTTCGAATCGGAAGGAGGAACGAAATAAAAATCGGCGGGGGTGCATTTCGGATCGTCGCTCAGTGAAGTAAACGAAAAATTTAAGTTTCACGCGGAGCGCGCTCGCGACCGCCGCGAGACGTCTCGCCGGGAGGGGGCCTCGTTCTCGCATTAAAACTCGGCGAGAGGGTATAAATTATTTCTAAGTTTTAATTTTTTTTTTTTTTTTTTAATTTCACATTCACTCTTGAATCGGAAGGAGGAACGAAATAAAAATCGGCGGGGGTGCATTTCGGATCATCGCTCAGTGAAGTAAGCGAAAAATTTAAGTTTCACGCGGAGCGCGCTCGCGACCGCCGCGAGACGTCTCGCCGGGAGGGGGCCTCGTTCTCGCATTAAAACTCGGCGAGAGGGTATAAATTATTTCTAAGTTTTAATTTTTTTTTTTTTTTTTTAATTTCACATTCACTTTCGAATCGGAAGGAGGAACGAAATAAAAATCGGCGGGGGTGCATTTCGGATCGTCGCTCGGTGGAAATATTCGATAAACGAAAAATTTAAGTTTCACGCGGAGCGCGCTCGCGACCGCCGCGAGACGTCTCGCCGGGAGGGGGCCTCGTTCTCGCATTAAAACTCGGCGAGAGGGTATAAAATATTTCTAAGTTTTTTTGTTTTTTTTTTTTTTTTTAATTTCACATTCACTTTCGAATCGGAAGGAGGAACGAAATAAAAATCGGCGGGGGTGCATTTCGGATCGTCGCTCAGTGAAGTAAACGAAAAATTTAAGTTTCACGCGGAGCGCGCTCGCGACCGCCGCGAGACGTCTCGCCGGGAGGGGGCCTCGTTCTCGCATTAAAACTCGGCGAGAGGGTATAAATTATTTCTAAGTTTTAATTTTTTTTTTTTTTTTTTTAATTTCACATTCACTTTCGAATCGGAAGGAGGAACGAAATAAAAATCGGCGGGGGTGCATTTCGGATCGTCGCTCGGTGGAAATATTCGATAAACGAAAAATTTAAGTTTCACGCGGAGCGCGCTCGCGACCGCCGCGAGACGTCTCGCCGGGAGGGGGCCTCGTTCTCGCATTAAAACTCGGCGAGAGGGTATAAAATATTTCTAAGTTTTTTTGTTTTTTTTTTTTTTTTTTAATTTCACATTCACTTTCGAATCGGAAGGAGGAACGAAATAAAAATCGGCGGGGGTGCATTTCGGATCGTCGCTCAGTGAAGTAAACGAAAAATTTAAGTTTCACGCGGAGCGCGCTCGCGACCGCCGCGAGACGTCTCGCCGGGAGGGGGCCTCGTTCTCGCATTAAAACTCGGCGAGAGGGTATAAAATATTTCTAAGTTTTTTTGTTTTTTTTTTTTTTTTTAATTTCACATTCACTTTCGAATCGGAAGGAGGAACGAAATAAAAATCGGCGGGGGTGCATTTCGGATCGTCGCTCAGTGAAGTAAACGAAAAATTTAAGTTTCACGCGGAGCGCGCTCGCGACCGCCGCGAGACGTCTCGCCGGGAGGGGGCCTCGTTCTCGCATTAAAACTCGGCGAGAGGGTATAAATTATTTCCATGTTTATTATTATTTAGTTTATGAATTATTCATTTATTTATTAGGGCTATGTATAGCGTGTGAGCTCGCCAATATATGGCAGTAAAATTTTTATTGTCTTTGAATTTCCTAGAGTTTTAACCATCGAAAAAAAAGAAGATTGCAAATAAAATCAACAGACAATGGAAATTTGATGTGTATTATTTTAATAGATTGTTTATAACAGAAAAATACATAGAGAAATATGCATTTTTATTTTTTGTAATAAAAACATAAAATTTCCATTGTCTGTTGATTTTATTTGCAATCTTCTTTTTTTTCGATGGTTAAAACTCTAGGAAATTCAAAGACAATAAAAATTTTACTGTCATATATTGGCGAGCTCACGGGCTATACTTACGCCATTTATTATTATTAGTTATTATTTATATCAGCTGGTCTCCAGCTGGTCCGACGGTGCGAGCGTCCACCTTCGCTTATGTTCAATGCAATTCGGACACTTGGCAAATTTACCACGTGTTTTACTTACTAACGGATATTGAAATACATTTTATTTATTTATTTATTTTATTTTGTTTATTAAGAAAAACAACAGCAATACAAAGAAATATACACAACATAATAAAAAAAACATAAAATAAAGCCAAATCAGTTTTTCACATAAATACAATTATAAAAATCCAGTTCAGTTAAATATCAATTATAGAAGTGCATGTGTGCGAGTTTTTTTTTGTGTGTGAGGATGCGTGTGTAAAAAAGTGGAGTGTGGTTTTGGTAGGTATGTGAATATGTGTGTGATTGTATATGGGTGTGAGGGTAGGTTTAAGGACAGGGTAAGTGTGTATTCGATATGAGTGAATAGAAACAATTAAAAATTATAATGTAAAAATATAAATATATTTTTTTTTATAACGAAACATAATTTTTTTCAAATAATAGTTTTTTAATTTGTAAATTATTTATGTAAATAATTAGAGTCCAGACCGTAAAAAATTTTACTGTCATATATTGGCGAGCTCACGGGCTATACTTACGCCATTTATTATTATTAGTTATTATTTATATCAGCTGGTCTCCAGCTGGTCCGACGGTGCGAGCGTCCGCCTTCGT
>NW_028280234.1:0-82500 GCF_059751315.1 Micrasema longulum | reverse complement strand
GGCAAGTTTAAGTGGCCACTTTACACACTGTGTAACATTCACCACTCTGCCTATGTTTAAACATCCACATTTCCTCATCTCTTCCATCTGTTGACTTTTGTGAAGTAAAAGAGCTGAAACCTTTATCACGCGGGTGAGATTCATTAGGCTGAAACAATTCACCTACTAGGCAACGCCTGAAATATTTTTGCTATTTTTATACTTTATTTACCAGTTAGTTAATTCAACGATGTTTTGAGTATGTTCAAATGTTTGCAGACATGCCGGATTTCCTCCCTAGGGAGTTATTCAGATCTAAACTTATTGCAACAGAGATGGAAGACATTTTTGAGAAGGGAATATGGAAGTCTAGGCATTTACAGGGTTTACGACCTGTTCTTGGCTGGCTTAAGTGGCCACTTTCCACACTGTGTAAGGTTGCAACAAATTTAGATAGAATCTAGCTGTTTATAAACATTTTGATAAAAATGTAATTGTTTTTTAAAATCACGTCTGTTTAATTTTTTTTGTTGTTTTTTTTATTTATTAATAACAAATTAAAATACAATATTTCAACTAAATATTTTTTTTAATTAATCAAAAACATATATTTACATTGACGTTTCCCATTACGTAAAAGAAATAAACAATTCTCGTGTACATAATGGCGAGTGACGTCTTACAATAGATTATTTTATTTTAATCAATAATATTTTCAGAATAACATAAATAAATTACAAAAAAGATATTAACGATGTTATAACAACATATAAAAATTATATAAAATAATACAGGATGATGAAGAGCTGGACCCTGAGGATGTGGAGCTGGATGAGCACTATACGCTGGAGACCAGAAGCAAGTGTAAGGCCAGTTCTCTGCATGCCCCCGCCCGCACCTGTGGCTTGTGTATTTTTTGCCTTTGTCCTTTAGTAATCCCGCGGCAGTTTCATCTTTACTATGTGTTTCCGTACATCGTACATTTCCCTGTGTACTGCGCTAAATTGAGGAGTCGAATATCAAATAGTGTATACTCGTAAATAATTTCAAATATGATTGGTAAAAGATAATATGATCGGTGACTGTCTTAGAATGGGGTATAAAATCCTCTCTAGGCTAGCAAAGTATTTTAAAAAAACTTTTAAATATTGTGTGTGAAATGTTTTCTAACATTTTGAGATGTCTATCTATCTATCTATCATGTTGAGATGTCTGTCTATCTATCATGTTGAGAAGTTTATCTTTAATTTTGAGATATCCATCATGTTGGATGTCTATGCATCATGTCGAGATGTCTATCTATCATGTTGAGAAGTTTATCTTTTATTTTGAGGTATCTATCATTTTGAGATGTCTGCATCATGTTGAGATTCCTATCTTTCATGTTGAGAAGTTTATCTTTAATATTGAGATATCTATCATTTTAAGATGTCTTTGCATCATGTTGAGATTCCTATCTTTCATGTTGAGAAGTTTATCTTTTATATTGAGATGTCTATCATTTTGAAATTTCTATGCATCATGTTGAGATTCCTATTTTTCATGTTGAGAAGTTTATCTTTACTTTTTAGATATCTATCATTTTTAAATGTCTATGCATCATGTTGAGATTCCTACCTTTCATGTTGAGAAGTTTATCTTTAATTTTGAGATATCTATTATGTTGAGATGTCTATGCATCATGTTGAGATTCCTATCTTTCATTTTGAGACACCTATCTGTCTTTATTTTATTTGCTTTAATATGCTGCACGCTAAATCCAAAAAGTATTAACATAAATTTAGGACTCGCAGGAAATGTCTTGTCGTTCATATAATTTATTAGTCACTTAATGACACCTATTTGCAATTTAAATACCGGGGTAAAGCCGTTTTCTATTGCGGTTTTTTCGCCAACAATTATTTGATTCTTATTTATTATTTGATATTCAACTGCTTAATTATGTGTACCATGCTATATGATGTGCTCTGTTAAAGTTTTTATTTATGTGTTTTCGTGTATTGTGTTAATTACTCATTTGTGTTATCATTAATTAATATAATCAAAATGGTTGATGCACGTTTAAGTAAAATTCTTATATTTATACTAGAACCAATTTTATACAAGTACCCGACGCGTTATCTGACGCGTTATCCACCCCAGTAATAACGGAAAAAAACAAATTACTTCAAAATACATTTGTGGCGTAGCCGAGATACTGCATTGAAAACGTGAATTTTTATGTTGAGTGACGTTAGCAGGCGCTACTCAGGGGCAATTTTGTAATGTTACAAAATGAGAAAGTTCAGTATTTTTTTATTTGTCAATAGACTATCAAACTAATTTCAAAAGTTATTTTTATGTGTCGTATTATCATCGCTATGTTTTTTTTTAATGCTTTGTAATTTTGAAATTACCCCGCCCGTGACGTCACGAATCGTCGTCGGTGACGTCTGCCGACATTTAAAAGTGGAACCCGTAGCTGTCAAAATACACTAAACGTTGAAGAATTTGTAATTACTCCACCCGTGAAGTCACAAATTCAAGTCCTGAGTTATCTGACATTTAAAAAGAGAACACCGTACTCTTTAAAGACGTTAAACATGGCTACCCGGAAAACAGATATCTATCTTATGGCATAATAGGATGGGGAGGCACTAATAAATCGATATTGAAACCTCTCGAATCTGCTCAAAAATCGATCATTAAAATAATTTTAAAAAAGCCCTTCAGGTACCCCAGCGTCAAGTTATTTGAGGAATTCCGAGATCTTAGATATAAGACAAATATATATTTTTAGAATACTGTTTGTGCAAGTAAATTATTCTATCAAATCCCCAAAGGAACACTCCCGCACTGCCAGAAGTCAAACTAGAGGATGGGTCATGGGGTCTATCACAATTTCTGAATTCGGGCAAAGACTTTCAGGTTTCTGGGCCCCAAAATATTCAATATGTTACCCAAAGATTGCAAAACCATGACCCGGATTCAATTTAACTATTTTTAAAAAGTTGGTTACTGGATTTAGGTCGAGAAAAATCTGAAAATTACTAAAAATAAATTCCTAATAAATTAATATTGTATGACTGTTTAGTATATTAACCAGTAGGTAGTAATGTTATTGTTTATTTAGCATAAAAATGTCTGCCTTAAAACAGGTTGTACCTAGTTAGGCCAGACTAGACATGATCCAGAGAAATCTATTACCTAAGTATTTAAGTAATAATGTACTCCTATGTTCCAGCGAATACTGAAAGGGAAATGATGATATTTGTCAGAAATTATATCGTGGGTCTTAAACCAGCTATGGAAGTATAATAATATATAGGAACCCCAAAAAAACGGCGTCCGAGCGAAATCAAAAATAGACTTCTGAGTAAAATGATTTTGGACTAGTGTTTTCCAGTCGGCGCGTGAGACTATAGTAAAAATCCTAAAATAGGAGATCGACTGTTGATTAGTTTCATCTCATGATCTTCTGGTTTGCGGGTTCAAAAAATACTTGGTACACTTCCGCTTATTTATTTTGACCAATTAGCGCTTTCACCCTCTAATGGGCATCTTCAGACTGGTGAATATTATACAGTGTAAGGGTAATTTATATAAAACTAAATATCATCTCAAGTGTAGGTACATTTAAAAATAAGTTGAAAAAGATACAATACGCAATATTGCAATGGAACAGAGTGAGACAAATTATTGAAACATGTGTTGGCGGTGTACTTTAAGAAAATATTATATTATTTGAAAGATATTTATTGTTTTCTTACAATGTACAGGGTCTAACTAAGGGGGCTAATAAGGGTGAGTTTTTTAATTCCATCTGCTGATTTATTAAAATTCTATCACTATTATTTTTTATCCTATTTATTTCTAAAATGTCTTATCTGTCCAACTTTTGACCTTTATGTCCTGCATGTAAATTTTTTATGTTTTTTGTTTTGTCAAAAGTATGTTTAAATTCATTTAAATGTGATGCATAGTTTGATCAAGAATTGTCAATAAATAATATAAATGAAATTTATGTAATAGTTGTCTTTATTTTTTTATTTATTTAAAAGCATAATTATACATTTTTACAATTTAAAAAAAATAAAAAAATTCACTTGTTATATTTTTACTAAAACTAAAATCCCACCAAGCCACTTTTTAAAGCTTGTTGGTGAAGATTATATTTATACTGACTTAATAATATTATTTACATTTATAAAAACAATGAATAACAGATAAATATTAACTGCCGGAAAGATCAGAATAAACATGTTTATACAAATAATAATATATAAATTTATTTTTTAAATACAAGAAAATATATGAAAAAATAAAATATTTACACCTAAGCTACTATTCATATATAAACTCTTGATCGAGTAGCCACTCTCTTATTTTGCTCTTGTTACAATGTGAGTTAAATTTAAGTTCTCTTGGTAATAAATTAAAAATTCTAGGTACTAAATATTTGAGAGTTCTATTTCCATATTTATTACATACTTTTGGTACTACCAAGCCATCATTGGACGTGAAGCGTGTATTGTGGTTATGTTTGAGAGGAAACTTGAATGTATTACTATGAAATTGTTCCAAAATGATGCAAATAGATAAAGTTATTGTTATTTTTGTTAATAAACTTTGATTATTATTATTATTATTATTATTATTATCGCGGCACATTATTGTGAACTTATGATATTTTAAAATGGCTAATTTGAATTAAAACGTAATTTCATTATTTTTTTCATACATTTTGGAGAGTTTTGGACCTACAATTAAACGCCCAAATTTTTTGCCGCGTATAAGAAAACATTCTTTACATCCAATTTTCCGTAGCACTGAACTTCCTTACTCGGGCGGTAATTCCCCTCATCGCTTCATCAACCATTTTGATAATATTGTGTCTAATATTATGTATTTTTTGTTTGTTAATCCGTCCCGCATGCTTGGCTGTTCGTTCTGTCTGTGATTAACAAGTTGTTTGTGTTTTGTGTTGTCCATAGACAAGCGAAGATCTAGACACGGACACTGAGTTCGAACCAGTTGAAGACATGACCATAGAAACGAGAAGTAGATGTGAGATCATAAATATGTTTTTTAACATTGGTTGCGGAAGTAAAAAATACTAACCATCCATTATTTTGTACTAATAAAATTCTATTTTATAAGTTTATAAAAAAATTCCATGAAAAACAACTTTTTCCTGATGTATATACTAATAGATTTGAAATAAATGGAAAAAGTTTTTATACGCATAGAATAGTTAAGTTTGAGGGTAAAAATTCTTAGTGGAAGTGGGGTAACCAGAATAGTTTTTTTTACAAATGATAAAGTTTTTACACAAATGGAATAGTTTTTATACGCAAAGAATAGTTAAGTTTAAGAGCGAAAATTCTTGGTGGTAATTCATTGTAATTTATTATCGAAATAAAAGACCAGTAATACTGAAATCCGCAAATTTGGGGTAACCAGAATAGTTTTTATACAAATGGAATAGTTTTTATACAAATGGAATAGTTTTTATACGCATAGAATAGTTAAGTTTGAGGGTGAAAATTCTTGGTGGAAGTTCATTGTAATTTATTATTAAAATAAAAGACCAGTGATACTGAAATCTGCAAAATTCGGGTGACCAGAATAGTTTTTACACAAATGGAATAGTTTTTATACAAATGGAATAGTTTTTATACAAATGGAATTGTTAAGTTTTAGGGTGAAAATTCTTGGTGGAAGTTCATTGTAATTTATTATTGAAATAAAAGACCAGTGATACTGAAATCCGAAAAATTCGGATAACCAGAATAGTTTTTACACAAATGGAATAGTTTTTATACAAATAGCATAGTTTTTATACAAATGGAATTGTTAAGTTTTAGGGTGAAAATTCTTGGTGGAAGTTCATTGTAATTTACTATCGAAATAAAAGACCAGTAATACTAAAATCCGCAAATTTGGGGTAACCAGAATAGTTTTTATATAAATGCAATAGTTTTTTATTATTTATTGTGTATGCACACACATGGTAGAATTTCATATTAAATTTGGTAATGTATCCAAAATAAAACACGTTTATTGAATTTTCATTCTGCTTAAGTTTGAAAATGTTCTAAAAAGACGAAACGCGTCACATACCCTCTTGTATATTAAAAAAAAAAGTAGAATTAAATTTTAATAAACGTGTTTTATTTTGGATACATTACCGAATGCAATAGTTTTCATACAAATGGAATAATTTTTATACAAATAAAAAAGTTAATTTTGTAGGTGAAAATTCTTGGTGGAAGTTGATTGTAATTTATTATATGAATAAAAGACCAGTGATACTGAAATCGACCAATTTAGAGTCAAAATAATTTTTACACAAATAGAATAGTTTTTAAAATTTAAATGGAGTAGTTTTTATACAAATCATTATGATCGTAGAACAATGACGCATTTAATTTCCTTAACTTTACACGCGAATGATTTACAAATGAACACTAAGATGATTTACATTCATAACTGAATGAGAATCATCTTAGTATATTTTTTTTACATATATAACAGATTTTTTATATGAGCAAAATTTAAAAAAATATATATTTATCATAAAATCGTTTTTATACTAACTAAATAGTTTTTTTATAATAACTAAATATCAATATTTTGAGTTTGTCCAAATGTTTGTAGACAAAGACTGGATTTCACCCCCTAGACAGTCGTTGAGATTCACAAATTACAACAGGGATGGAGAACATTTTAGGGAAGGGAATTCGGAAATATAGGAATTTTCATTGCTTACGACATGTGATTGGCTGGTTTATGTGGCCACTTTACACACTGTAACATTCACCATTTTGCCTATGTTTGAACATCCAAATTCCTTAAATTATTCCATCTGTTGATTTAAGTGAAGCTAAAGAGCTGAAACCTTTATTGTTGTGAAGAGATTCATCTGATTGGATTATTTCACAAACTAGGCAACACCTGAAAACATAAAAAAAAAAAATAAAACCTCTTTTTGGATCCAATCAGATGATCTCTTCACGACAATAAAAGTTTCAGCTCTTTAGCTTCGCTTGAATCAACAGATGGAAGAATTGAAAGAATTTGTATGTTCGAACATAGGCAAAATGGTGAATGTTACACAGTGTGTAAAGTGGCCAATTAAACCAGCCAACGGCAGATCATAAGCCTTGTAAATGCCTAGACTTCCAAATTCCTTTCTCTAAAATGTTCTCCATCTCTGACGTAATTTGTTAACTAAATAGTTTTTTATACTAACTAAATAGTTTTTTTTATACTAACTAAATAGTTTTTTTATACTAACTAAATAGTTTTTTATACAAGTGTGAGTGATTAATATAATTTTGATTTATTTTGTAGCGAGCGCCCATACTGGTGAGCATGGCGTAGACGAGTATCCCGACATTAGTGGAATCACAAACGCTAGAGTAAGTTCTTTACTTATTATTGTTGCTGAATGCATTTTTTTCATTTCATGGTATTCCCCCTTAGCCTTTAAAGTGACATGATTAGCAACCGCACGACGTTCTTGCAGGAGGCGATGAGGAAGATGACCGACGAGGATAAGCAGAAGATCCTGCAACAGGTGGAGCTGTTCCGCCGGGAGAAGATGACCTTCGACTCCGAGGTCGGCAAGTGGGACGACGCGGGCAACGACATCATCGTGCTCGCCAAGCACATGTGCATGATCATGATGGAGATGACGGACTTCACCAGGTAATGTTTAACCATGGTTGATTGTTCAGCTCCTTCAATTTTCAAAGCCATTCGCGCGTCAAGTTTTTGAACCCTTTGTCGACATTTTAGATCCGGGCCCGGATTACAATTGGAAGTTAATAGCAATGCTTTGAGTCGTCCAAATGTTTACAAACAAGGCTGGATTTCATTACCTTCTTCTTCTTCTCTGTCGTTCAGTTCTGAGGGTCGTGATCATTGGTACTCTCTCCAGCCATTCCATTGACAAAGCGTCTCCGCTTTGCGCCATCTCCACAGCTCCATATAGGGTCGCCTGTGACGTTGTTTTCACCCGGTCGATCCATCGAGCTGCAGCTCTGCCTCTGCTTCTACGTCCTGGCACACTGCCCGTGATTATTATTCTCTTCAAATTTTCTGTGTGTCCGAAGAACTGCGGAATACGTTGGCAGCATATGGCCGATAGGCGAACTTTTACGTTGAGTTCTTCCAGTATAGGGACATGTGTTCTTCTGGCCGTCCATGGTATTCTCAGCATTCGATGCCAACACCACACCTTGAAGGCATCTATTCTCTCCTGCTCACGTGTTTTGATTGTCCACGTTTATGCGCCATACTCGCATAAGAGTATTGGGAACGCACTATGAACATTTTAGTTTTCTTAGAGATGCCTCGATCTTGCCAAATTTTAGTCAGTCTCATAAACATTTAAATCTATTGCAACAGAGAGGGAGAACATTTAGAGGAAGGGAATATGGAAGTCTAGACATTAACAGGGCTTCTGCCCCTCACAATACCTATCGAACCGCCACTAGATTTATTTTGTCATGATTTTTACTTGCAACACTCGTCAGGGGTTCTGGTTCTATTCCGCACACAAAAATGCATTGTATTCCTCATTCCGCCCGGATAGGTGAAAACGTTTTTAGTGACTTCGAAATAAACATATTTTTCTCGTGTGTTTTCAGAGGACGCGGACCATTGAAGACGACAATGGATGTGATCAACGCAGCCAAGAAAATATCAGAAGCCGGTACCAAACTCGACAAGCTGACGAGGGAAATCGCTGAACAGGTAATGTGACTCGACCATACTAGTGTCCCATGTATCGAAGGTCAATTTCGGCTAGTTACTCGAGGGTGCCGTTGATTCGCCGGTAAAACGTGCATTCCCAATTTAAGGAGAAGCAGCAGACTAGACAAGCTGTTTGACTATAATTCTATTAACAGTGATCTCACGTTTAGTCATATTTTAGTTTCTTCAAAAATCCATCACATTCGATCTATCTAAATGTGTATTCGCTATTGCGTTTCCCAGTGTCCGGAATCTTCCACCAAGAAGGATCTGCTGTCGTACCTGCAGCTGATCAACTTCTACTGCCATCAGATGAACATCACCTCCAAGGTCAAGGCTGATGTGCAGAACATCAGTGGAGAACTTATCGTCAGTGGGGTGTGTATCCTTAGTCCACCTCATCAAAACTGTTTCACCATCTCTATCTTTGTAATTTGTATCTTTGTCACTTTTATTGTCACCATCATTATATTTATTATCATTATGGCCCTCCCTTTTTATATTTTTCATCATTATCTTCCCTGTTTTTATCTTCCCGGTTTTTATCTTTTCCGTCTTAACCCTTTTCATATTTACTATCTTTCCTATCTTTATTATCTTTCTCTGTATTATCTTTTCCTGTTTTTATTATCTCTTTTGTCTTCACCTTTTTAATCTTTATTATCACCCCCGTCTTCACTTTTTCCATCTTTACTATCTTCCCCGTCTTTACCTTTTCCGTCTCTATTTTCACCTCACTTTTGATTTCTTATCATCCCTGTATTGTATATCTTCACCACTATAATACTATTTAACTCATCATGTCTTTATATAAATCATTTATCATTTTTATAGTTATCATCATCTTTATCCTACCCGCCTTTAATATCATCACCTTAATTTTCACCAACTTTACTATCATATTCATCTTCTCCAACTTAATTTTTAGTATCTTTATTAACATCATCTTTATCTTTACCATCTTCGCTATCATATTTATCTTCTCCAACTTAATTTTTAGTATTTTTATTATTATCATCTTTATCTTTACCATCTTCGCTGTCACATTTATCTTCTCCAACTTAATTTTTAGTATCTTTATTATCATCATCTTTATCTTTACCATCTTCGCTAACATATTTATCTTCTCCAACTTAATTTTTAGTATCTTTATTATCATCATCTTTATCTTTACCATCTTCGCTATCATATTTATCTTCTCCAACCTAATTTTTAGTATCTTTATTATCATCATCTTTATCTTTACCATCTTCGCTGTCAGATTTATCTTCTCCAACTTAATTTTTAGTATCTTTATTATCATCATCTTTATCTTTACCATCTTCGCTATCATATTTATCTTCTCCAACTTAATTTTAAGTATCTTTATTATCATCATCTTTATCTTTACCATCTTCGCTGTCACATTTATCTTCTCCAACTTAATTTTTAGTATCTTTATTATCATCATCTTTATCTTTACCATCTTCGCTATCATATTTATCTTCTCCAACTTAATTTTTAGTATCTTTATTATCATCATCTTTATCTTTACCATCTTCGCTGTCACATTTATCTTCTCCAACTTAATTTTTAGTATCTTTATAGTCATCATCTTTATCTTTACCATTTTGGCTATCACATTTATCTTCTCCAACTTAATTTTTAGTATCTTTATAATCATCATCTTTATCTTTACCATCTTTGCTGTCATATTCATCTTCTCTAACTTAATTTTTAATATCTTTACTATCATCATCTTCATCTTTACCATTTTTGCTATCACATTTATCTTCTCCAACTTAATTTTTATCTGTGTTTTCTTCATCTTCCTCATTTTTGTCTTCATCACCTCGATTATCATCGTCATTATTTGCACCATCTTCACTTTCATCTTGACCATCTTAGCTCCTCCATTTTTATCTTGTGTGCTGCAAAACTAAACGCAAAAATTGTCATTTTCCAGTTGGACAGTGCAACATCTTTGATCCAGGCCGCCAAGAATCTGATGAACGCCGTCGTCTTGACTGTTAAGTCTTCTTACGTGGCGAGCACCAAGTACACACGCCAGGGAACAATCGCCGTACGTGACAAATTTTATTTATCAATTTTTACAAACTAACATACTGTCCTCGGAACAGCTAATGACGAAGTTTGTGTTTTAATGAAATGATCTAATTTTTATCAAGTATAGAATTTTTTTTCCAATTTCCTCTAGCACCGAGCTTCCTTATTCTTGTGAGGTTTACGTGTTTTACAATACCAATGTTTTCAAATGCTATCATCATCATCGTTTCCCTATCTGGGCACTGCACTCGTGCGCCAAACGCAGCATATTTCACATCGACTGCTGGAAAATGATCACAGTACGCCGAGTAAGGTTGGCAAATCTGCCAATCGCCCACCTCGAAGTTAAGTTGATCACTCGTACGCTTCAGGTGCCAATCGAGGGACAATGAAATATTGCAGTGTGAAACCAATTCGCCACCCGTCGAATGCGTCAACCACTGCACTACGAGGACTCGATTTCCTTTTCGAGAGGTAAAAACTTGTCCGCAATTCTGGTTCTATTTCACATACAGAACTGCGATACATACGAGGGGTATCCAAAAGAAACCGGCAAATATATAAAAAAAAAAAAATTGGTGAATTTTTTAAAAAAAAATCTTTAACATCCTTTTAAATGCTCTCTATTGGAGCTAATATATTTGTCCAATCTTCTATTCCAATGTTGGAAACATTTTTTTAATTAGTCTTCTGTGATGCTTGACAGCATCTTCGTCGTTTTGTTTTTCACCTCAGCATTGTCGACAAAACGCTATCCTTTCGCCTCTTTTCAATAGAGGCAATAAAAAAGAAGAAGAAAAATAGTAGTGTACAAAGCTCTGATTAAACCAAACGAAACATGGGTTATGACAAAGAATATTAAGGGAACCATTGCAGCTTTCGAAAGAAAAATCCTCAGAGTTATCTATGGTCCTGTGAGAGAAAACAACCATTGGCGTCGTCGTTACAATAGAGAGCTATACGAAATTTACCGAGCGCCCGATGCGAGGTGCGACGCTCGAGGTGAGCTGGCCATATGATCAGAATGGACGACGAAAGCCCCATAAAACGCTTAACTCTCTCTGTGCCACAAGGACGACGGAGACCAGGAAGGCCCAAAATGCGATGGATGGACTGCATCAGCGCAGATATGACAATGTTGGAAGTGAGAAACTGGAGAGGAAAGGTAGCAGACCGGCGAGAGTAAAGGAGACTCCTGGATTCAGCCAAGGCCCGCCCGGGGCTGTCGAACTTATGACGATGAATAAAAGAAGTCGTAAATGGCTGTATCGGGCGGGGCACAGTGGCCATACCCTTTTTAGTAAACAATTGGCTAATAGAGATAGTAAATTTGGCAGCCTTTCTTCTCGTCCCTAAATCTTCACTTGACAATCGCTCCAAAAAATAACAAACTCCAAGCCACTCCGGATAGCTGCACAACTTACTTGATGGTCTGTCGTCTGTCTTCCGCGATGATTTGGCCAATTTCAGCGACATTTACGTCGGTTCGGGCCGTCGAAGGACGTCCAGTGCGGGGTCGGTCATTAATTGACGTTTTGCCTCTTTTAAAATGGGAAAACCACCCAAACACTCGAGTCTTCCCCGAGACATCACGCTTGTAGACTGTTGTTAGCATTTCGAGAGTTTCCGTGCCAGTTTGTCCGAGTGGGATGCAAAAACGAAGGCCTCGTGCTGATTGACACAGGCCAAACACAACTTTCTCCAGCGACGACACTTGGCATACTGGCTAAGAAAAGATAGTTTTTTTTTTTTAAATATATATTTGGACCCCTGTATTTAGTAGCTTTACGTGTCATGTACAAGGCTAAGGTACTCGGAAAATATCGTTTTTGTTTGTCTTGGAAATGGGATGTTCGATCACTGATTTTGGTTTATTATCTGTATGAGTCCAATCACCATTGTTGCAAAGTCCAAGAACAATGGCGCGTGATAACTACTTTTAACTACAGTGTGGATATCTGTTAAGGATATTCCATCTTCCCCGCATTCTGCCTCAAGATTATGGCGTTGCAAACTGAAAACTGGGCACTGAAATAACAGATGTTCAATACTCTGTGAAGAAATATCATCGCATGGACAATAGTCATCATTCCTTAATTTAAACCTGTATAGGTAACTTCTCGTAGCTCCGTGTCCGGTAAAAATTTGGGTCGTTTCGAAAGTACTTTGATGATGGCGACGGAAGTTTGCCGCATCAGCCAGCATAGAAGAAACGCGGTAATGATCCTCCCAACGCTGCTGCGTATTTTGTTTTAAACGGCGTTTAGCAAAGCTAAGGGGAAATTCTGAGAAGAAAGGTGCCGTTTTTTCACAAGTTGCGGCTCTTGCTCGTTCACCCGCTCTCTCATTTCCTACGATACCAGCATGTCCTCTTATCCAGCATATTTGAATGATCATCCCTCTTATTTTTAGATGCTTAATTTTACTCTGAGAAAAGAAGAAGAAAAAAAAAAGAAAAGATAGTTCACATGATGCTATTTGCAGAACCCAGTACGACAGAAGTTCGATTTCTTTTGGATATAACAGCCAGACGACAGAATTTGATCCAGGATACAGCTCTACCTAATGTAGGGAGTACCGCTTTACCCACCGTTAAACTACTGGGAGTTTTACTCAATTCTGACCTATCTCTTGACGCTCAAATTAGTAGAATGATAAGTTCACGCTTCTACCAGCTGAGACAAATTAAATGCATACGCAAAAATTTGCCGGTTGATGCCGCCCGTCAATTAATAAATGCGTTTGTAGTGTCTAGACTCGATTATTGTAATGGTATCTACGCAGGTCTACCAATGAACAAAATGACTCGCCTACAATCTGTATTAAATGCCGCAGCGAGACTTATTTTCGGAATCTCTAAGTTCAGTCATATCACTCCACTACTTCGGGAACTACACTGGCTACGTTTTTCACAGAGCGTAGAATACAAACTCTGTTGGCTTATGTATAAGTCACTGCACAACTCGGCTCCGGAATATCTAAGGGAACTATGCATTCCAGATGAACTAGCTGACAGGCGTCTCACGCTTAGATCAGCTACGTCTATGGCGAGAGGAAAAGTTATTATACCTCTACGCAAACAGCGCACTAAATATGGTGAACGCGCATTTGCGGTCGCAGGCCCTATGGCATGGAATGCTCTCCCAGCAGAGGTCCAGCACTGTGAAAGTGAAGTGATGTTTCGGAAAAGACTTAAAACCCACTTGTTCTCTAAATCATTTGAATAAATCCGTAGCACGTGACAACAAAATAAATTATTTTAATAAAATTACAAATTTAAAAGCTTCAATTAAATTAACTTAACAATAGAATCACCATGTAAAGCGCCCTTGAGGTATTTTATTTCGAAAATGGCGCTATATAAGTTATCCATAATTAATTAATTTAATCCCCTCTTTTGGGTATGATCGATATACACCGCCACATTTGGCATGCTACACCCGTGCCCTATGCACCAATGGAAGCGGATAAGCGCACGATGATGATGATTCGAGAGGATGGAATGCCAAATTAATAATATTGTATTATTTCCATGTTCGGATCGTGCCGGCCATATCGGACGCTCGCTAGAATCAGTATGTAAGTACAACTTGGTATCACCACAGTTGTATTGCAAAACACCGCATGTGTGCATTTAGCGACATTTTTCACATTTGCACCCATTTCCACTCGCAGAATTATATTATTTATAGTCCTTAAAATAAAGCTTGATTAAAATGACTGCTGTCAAACTAATGTGATGGGAAATTATTGATCACTGATCATGTACCAATCAAATCGATTTTATCAGTTTTTTCATACAAACATGACTCTGTTTCCGAAAATTGATATGAAAACGCAAAAACAAGCCTATTATAGTGTGTTTAAGACAATTATTTACTAAAATATAAGACATTTAATACTTTTTTTCATGAATAACAACAAATGAATTATTTTCTAATCAATAGATTTACTTTGATTAATTTGTCTCATCTCTAACATTTTTGCAAAATGACTCAACCGTTGATAATTAGGTTTATATTGTTTTAAAGTTGATTTTATACATTTATGTCGATTTATATGTCGAGCATTGTATTAAAAAAATAAATTAACACGCCAGATACGAATGATTTTTCATGTGTCATTTAAATCACTCCTTAGGCGTTACTACAAAGTTATGTCCTCACTTTTTCTGACAACTGTTATTCAACTCAAGCTATATTTTAAGGACTATAGTTTTTAAAAATTCACAGAACACGTCTCACCCTGTAGATTTCACGTCAACAATATTTTGAGTTTATACAGATGTTCGTAGACAAGTGTTCAATTATATTGTGGAGAGCGACACCAAAAGCCGTGTAGTTGGCAGAGCGGAACCCAGCTTTGATCCGCAACGCTTGATCCGCTGCGACGTCAGCTCGGAAAAGATATTAAACGTCATGCACTGGAAGAACATTTCACATTTCGTCTTGACATTTCATGCCGCTCACCACAGCTCTCCGTCCAGTGTTCGCTATTGTAAATTCATTCATTAAAATACTCAATAAAAAACTTCAATTGTAATCCATTTAGAATTTCGGATTCTAAGCATTTACAGGGATTATGGCCAGGTTGGGGATGCAAATGATACATCGATGTTTTCAAAAGATCGACACTTCACAAGACGTTAAGCATAATGTAAAAACTGTGTTTTATTTATTTATTGTTCACTTAGCACGAGCGCTCTGTAGCTGCAAGACGTGTTGGGATATTTATTCATTGTACAGCCCCCTTGAGCTGAATTTCTCTTGTAATCAACCTGTGTAATACGAGCTTAATGATACTTTTTCCGTTGGTAATTCTTCATATTAATTATTTGGTCGTTCTCGCAGTCTCCCATCGTCGTGTGGAGGATGAAGGCCCCCGAGAAGAAGCCCCTCGTGCGGCCCGAGAAGCCCGAGGAGGTGCGGGCCAAGGTCCGCCGCGGCTCGCAGAAGAAGCAACCGAGCCCCATCCAGGCTCTCTCCGAGTTCCAGAGCCCGACCGAGTCCGTCTAAGGTCAGGCTTGATATTACTCTGAGAGTGACGCTCTCAAAAATGTATCAATATAATCCAGAGATTTTTAAGAGTGACGCTCTCAGAAATGTATGAATATAATCCAGAGATTTGAGTTAAGTAAAACTACAAAAAAAGTATATTAAAGGGTTACCCTTGTAAGGACACATATTTTTCGTTACTTAATCTGTACTGATATTTAAAATGCAAATGTGTTTATCTGTTTGTTTGTGTTTCTTTCACGTCACAATGGAGCCACCGATCGACGTGATTTTTTGCATAGAGCTAGCTGGAAAGCTGACAAGTGTCACAAGCTACTTTTCATCCCAAAAAAAATGTCACTTCCCCGGGAAAATTCTTTGTGGAAAAAATAATTAATATTCATACGGAGTAACCATGCTACGTCACCACAGACAGACGGACTGTCATATTTTTTGCATAGCGATAGTTGGAGGACTGGCAATCGATACAGGCTACTTTTTATTTTTAGGCTAATTGACCAAACTGTATTCGTTTTTTTCCGTTTTTCAAACAGTTTTATACATCATTTAACGTTTAATCATCGGTGTGGCCATTATGTAAAAAAATAAATTAATATTCCCAAATGAACCACTCTCAGAGGGTAGATAAGATTCAGAATGCCACCCCTGGAGGCCCAACTACAGTGGTGAATTACAACACAGAACACCCGGGCTTGAGAAAAATCACATTAAATTTTTGTGTTTCCACCGGGAATCGAACCCGGATCCTTCAAGAATCATGGACCAGGTAATTTATCGACAATATTTTGAGTCTGTCCAAATTTTTGTAGACAAGGACTGGATTCAACTCCTTGGGGAGCTGTTTATATTAACATATCCAGTCCTTGTCTACAAAAATTTGGACAAACTCAAAATATTGTTGATAAGTCCACCTGGTCCATGAAGAAGTATAGAAATTGAAAAAATAACATTTTCAGGCGTTGCCTAGTCTAGTATGTAGGTGAAATAATTCAATTAGATGAATCTCACCCGCATAAATAAAGGTTTCAGCTCTTTAACTTCACAAACATCAACAGATGAAAGAATTCAAGGAATATAGATGTTCAAATATAGGCAGAATGGTGAATGTCACACAGTGTGTAAAGTGGCCACTTAAACCAGCCAATGACAGGTCATAAGCCCTGTAAATGCCTAGACTTCCATATTCCCTTATTTAAGGTATTCTCCATCCCTGTTGTAATTTGTTATTACTCTGAGTTAAAATCCAATATTTAATGAGAATTTTTGTTTTTTTTTCAGGTTTCACCGGCTAACGACAACCGAGTTATGAATTTACGTAGAGTTAATAATATATAAGTATTTATATTATGTGATTCCATTTTTTAAATCATACTAAATTAAGGCATAATTACTAGGCGCGCATCATGATACTTTATACCACCACAAGAAGCCGCGTCCTCGGGGGACCACCGGTCAAACCCGAGGACTTCAGAGCGCTCGCCCCCTACCTAATGGCCCGATACCTCAAGGACCTGGGCTTGGAGGGGGAGATTCGGCAATATGAGAGCCGCTCAGCAGCCCGGCTCTCCTGGGCTTGGAGAGAGAGAACTAACATGCGGGGACCCGTCACAGTGACGTCAGGAGTATATACCTTTTCTGGTAGTTACTATCAAATCGATATGTATAGTCCTTAAAATTTAGCTTAATTAAAATGACAGCTGCCAAACTAATAATAATAATAATGTTTGGATAATTTATATAGCGCCATTTTAGTGAAAATCACCTCAAGGGTGCTGTACAATAAATAAATATCCCTGCGCGTCTTGCAGCTACAGAGCGCATGGACAGTTGGGATTCTAGTTCCTCGTCTCCAATTATGATATGTTACAAATATTAACAAATTACAACAGGGATGGAGAATACCTTGAATAAGGAAATATGGAAGTCTAGGCATTTACAGGGCTTATGACCTGTCATTGGCTGGTTTAAGTGGTCACTTTACACACTGTGTAACATTCACCATTTTGCCTATGTTTGAAAATCCATATTTCTTCAATTCTTCCATTTGTTGATTTTAGTGAAGTTAAAGAGCTGAAACCTTTATTGTTGCGAAGAGATTCTTCTGACTGAATTATTTCACCTACATACTAGGTAACGCCTGAAAACAATTTTTCAATTTTTAAACTTCTTGTTACTACAAAGTTATGTCGTCACTTTTTCTGACAAATGTCATTCTAATCAAACTATATTTTAAGGACTTACATTATTGGAAGACGACGGACTCTATGTATTTCGGATGTATCAATTAAATCCCGACACAAATTTACGGGGTCACAACTGGAAGCTGTTTCGTCCTCAATCCCAAGATAATCTTCCTTTCCAGCGGGGTACTTTCGGACTGGAATAAATTGCCGAGTCTAGTTGTCCATTCCATTTCAGTCGACCATTCCAAAAACCGTTTGGATGCTTTTTTGAATAAAGAAGAACTTGGACAAAAAGCAGTACGCGAGATACAGTAATAATATTACCGGGGTGGTCGTCTCCGTCCGACACGTCCGCTGCTTACGAAGCCACTCCGCGCGGATTCCGAAACGTCCCGAACGGATGACGCGTCGGGTATTTACGAATGTGCATTCGGGCCGGGCGTCTATTGCTCACTGGATCAAACGCGAGTGAAAGGTTTTTTTATTTATAAGATTATGCCTAGGAATCAAAAATAATATGGTATTGTAAATATTGATATTTTTAAAATCGTGTTCAAAAATGCGAAAAAGCCAAATTTGTGAGACAAGATTTTGATGTAGAATTTTTTACAAGTAATTGTAAATTCTAAATTTAATTTGGTCCTTAAAAGAAAAAAAAATTGTTTATTTTCCAACTACTAACTAATTTTTATTTAGTCGAATTAAATTTCTTCAATGATTGTTGGGTCTTGAATTTAATAATGGCGATTTAGGATTTAATTATTTTTAGAGATTTTGGGTGTATTGTATGATAGAAGTAGACATTTAAAAGCTGGCGCTCAAATCTGTTATGTATTTTTAAATTATACTTGTGATGAAATTCTGCGTCCGGGCGAGTGAACAATACAGTTTTTTTTTTTTTTTGCGAAATATAAACAGGCCCCTCGGACGAGTGTTTTCAATTCAACAATGTCTATCTTGTAGGGTAGTGGTTGGGGCACTCGCCTATCGAATCTGAGCCGATATTCTGAACGCTTTCGAGAGCCCTTCGCCCACATAGCCGCATCTGGGGACATAAGGAGCTCTCTGTAACCTGGTAGCCTCAGCATCTTTGTGCTGAAACAATGTTAGAAAAGAGGGAAGCGAATTCTTCACTGACTGGTCAGGGCTTTCAAGAGTGTAGGCAATGCTTTTACAGCGCGTATTTGGTACGTAAATACGTGCTACACAAGCGTTCTCTACGCTCGCAAAAGCGCCCAAAATACCACCCCTGAGGTTATCATGGATGAATTGTTTATATTGCCATTTTTGTGAAAATCACCTCAAGGGGTGCTGTACAATAGATAAATATCGCAGCACGTATTGCAGCTACAGAGCGCATGGACGGTTGGGATTCTAATTCCTCGTTTCCAATTGAGATCGATTAAAAATTATAACAGATGGGAGCTAGATTACAGCACGTCTTGCAGCTACAGAGCGCATGGACGGTAAGAAACTCAGCCCCCATTTACACATTTTAAAAATTGACAAATATTTTTTTTGTTTTAATGATATTTAAAAATAATTCAATAATAATATGAATTATAAAAAGGAGTGAGATTACAACACGTCTTGCAGCTACTAAGCGCATGGACGATTAGAATTCTAGACCCCCCCCCCCATTTACAAAATTTATGTATTTTATAGTTGATATATGGAAGCTAGAAAGGCAAGCATCGTGCAGCTATAGAGCGCATGGACGAGTGAAATTCTAGCAAGATTAAATTAATGATATAAATAAATTTGTCAAGTGTTCATGCCAAGAAGTAAGCAATTAAAAGCTTAATAAATAAAGCGCTGTTTCAACATTTGATCGGGTTGTGGTCCCTTGGCTAGTGTCTCGGACTCACGGACCAAAGGTCCGTGGTTCGAATCCCACTCTACCCCAACTTGATTCCATTTTCTAATAGTGAGTTATTTACAACTCGTTGAAAATGGCCCTCAAAATTAAATATTTGGGTAAATCATAAGAACGCAAATATTTCTTTTTTTTTTAAAAAAAAAAAAAACATTATGGTTAATAAAAGGAGATAGATGTCCGAAGGGAAGCTTTTGCAGACAGTGGGTAGATACCGCCGCCATGTGGCCGACTGGGTGCTTGATAATTCCTGGAAACGCACATGTGTTGTTACCAAGGGATGATGCCTATTGTTCCAACGACTAGGCGACTGCAATATTTCTCTGGTACCCGAAGCGTAAGACTGATCACCTTGCCTTTCGGTAACAGATGATCGAGATACACACGCTGCATTAACTTTTAACAATCCAGTGCCCTATGCATCATTCGGTACGGATAATGGTGAAGATACTAAAATTGGACAATAAGGCACCGCATTTATAAACCAAATGCATCGTATTTTGATTATCTGTTACATGGAGGTAAGATGATCAGCCCTGTGCTTCAGGCGTTGCAATTTCAACAATCTCTGAAATTGATGGTTCACGTACGCCCTGCCAGGAATCGAACCCAGGATCTCGAGAATGGCAGGCAAACGCGTCGACCGCTGCGCAACGAGGCGGACTTGTCTCCGCTCGATTTCCTTACTCGAGATTTTAAACGAGAGCAGCGGTCGAGTGGAAAGCACTCATCTGTATTCTTCATCTGCCTGGACGCATTTTTTTTCATTTTTATTAACGTCAAAATAATTTTATGTATTAACGGTTTTTGCGTCACCTTTTATTGAAAAAATAAATTAAGGAATTGTGTTTAAGATTTTTATATGTATTACTATATTAATTAAGACATTATGAATTATGTAAAAAAATAATAGAGTTATTTATTATTTATGAAATGCTGGATTAAAATAATTTACAGTTTGAATAACTCAAATTTGTTTTCAAAGGCAAAAACTGTGTTTTTCTTGCCTATGGAGTGTCAAAAAGGTATTTGTTGGGTGAGTTCTGGGAATTCACAAAAAAGTATTTAGTAAACGGACCGAATTTAAATGACAGAAAGCAGTTATTATGCTCTTCTTATGGTTTCGTAGAATTCGTCTGCCAGTACGAATTCTAGACTGCGATGATCACATCTGCCGAAATGAAGGTCAAAAAAATTTAAAGAATAATTGTAAAGCTGCCAAAAATTCAAGGTCACATTGTCAAAAGCTACCAAGAATTCAAGTTCACTTTTTTAAAAGCTACTAAGAATTCAGAGCCATTTTGTCAAAAGGTACCGAGAATTCGAGGTAACTCTCTCAAAGCTGCCATGTTCCATGTGTAAGGCCTCAAATGTTAAAATTCAAGGCTAAGTTGAATTGTTACTGAAGCAATATATTTTTTTAAAGTTTGGCTCATTATCTTCCGAATGGGTGCAAAAATTTGTATAAATTTGAACACTTTTTAATTAGATTTGCTCAAATGAAAAATTAATGCTCAAAATCTAAAATTCTACAGAATATATTTTGGACTATTTGAATTTACATTGTGCATTTTTATATCAATTTTGTTGAAGCATGTTTTTTTAAATTTAACTTCATCTACGCGACCACTATTAAAAATACTACTCTTTAATACGAGGTATATCCAGAAAGTAAATTCAGTCAGCGCTGCGATCGCAGTTTTGCGCATGCGTGGCACTTATTGCGAAGGAGTTGACGTCATTATGACTTAGCTGATTGTTGCGTACGCTTCGTGTTGCTTGTTTGAAATGCCGAAAAAAAAAATTAAATCCCGGAACTAGTGAGGTGAGAGTTTTGACCACTTTAGAGGAGAGAGATGAAAATGGTTCTTTAATGGGTGTTAGGTAAAATTATGGATTTAACATGGTCAATCAAACTTAGTCTCTAGAATGTATGATGTATGCCTGGAGAGCGAATTGGCAATGAACCAAAGTAAGTCAAAAGTGATGGTATTTGAAAGGGGAAGTGAGGTTACTGACTGCATAATAAATGTAAACAACTAATGTCTCGATCAAGTAGAAGAATTTGTGTATCTGGGAAGCATGTTTTCAAGAGATGGAAGAGTAGAAAAAGATTTTGAAAGGAGAGTGAATGCGGGCAACAAAATGAACAGCGCACTAAGCACAGTAATTGATAATAAAAATATGTCAATCGAAGCTAAACTGGCAGTGCACAACGGAGTTTTAGTCCCGACAATTATGTATGGAAGTGAAACATGGTACTGGCAGAGGAAGGATGAAAGCCGAGTGAACGCGGTCGAAATGCGATCTCTTCGACGAATGTGTGGGAAATCAATGTACGACAGGGTTACGAATGACGAAATCTGATTCAAGTATAATTGATAAGATTAAGAAAGGGTCTCTGAGATGGTTCGGTCATGGAGAACGAATGGACGACGATAGAATGGTAAACCAAGTATATATAATGAAAATTAATGGTAACGTGAGACGAGGACGACTGAGGAAGATGTGGCATGATCGGATAAACTAGAATCTTAAGTCTGGTTATGTCAAAAGCTAATGGATGAAGCTAGAAATGTATGTGGCGGTCCATTCTCTCTGCCTGCCCCTACGGAGAAACGGCGTGATGGTAGTAGTAATACTTTGAATTACGTAATGTTTTTAGAACTTGCTTTCTGAGCGTACCTCGTATTTTAAATGCAAAATGTTCGTAGACATGTATGTGCTGGAATCATTCTAGAGAGATTTAAATCATATATAAAGAATTAGGAAAAATAAAAAATCTTTTTTCTACCATTTGTAACAGTATTATAATTGCTACATATAAATAATTAGTTAAGTAGATTTTTATGTAGGTAATTTAATTTATTTCTAAATATTTTTCTGTTAACTGTAATTATTAACAAATAAACTAACCATTGCTTTGTATCACCGAGAAGCCGCGTCCTCGGGTTCAACCAGCGGTCCGCTCGTCTTCCGCCTGATTATGTGTATCTGGGAAGTATGTTTGCCAGGGATGGAATGACCGAGGAAGATATTGAAAGCAGGCTGAGTGCCAGGAACAGAGTGAACGGTGCACTTAAATCAACCTTGGCAAAATATATGTTTTTCGTAAGATGCAAAATAAGCCTTTTACAATGGAGACTGATGTATGGGAGCGAAGTATGTACGTACTTGGATAGGCTGAATGCGTCCAAATGCGATCTCTCAGGCGAATGTGTGGCAAAACTATGCACAATAGATGCGCAAATATCAAGATCCGTACATTAATGTAGGGCTCAGATAAGCATTATCGACAAAATCAAGAAAGGAGCTCCGCGCTGGTTTGGACATGTAGAGCGAATGGACAGCGAAAGAACGGCTAAGAATATTTACAATGTGAATGTTGATGGATGTAGAAATAGAGGAAGATCGAGAAAGACAAGGCATGACCAAATCCAACAAATATTTTAAGAAATATTTGTTGGATTTGATGGACATGTCGAGGGTAGGAATAATCGGTGTGCGCGCGAGTGAAGATGTACGAATGAGGAATGAGGTAGCAAGGTCCAATCGGAAATGAAATAATACGCCTAGAGACCTCGATATAACCTTCTCTGTCTCTCTATGTTAATATTTTTCATAAACTTCCAAGAAATATAGTATATATGAGTATGAGTCGTAGAGTTACAGAACTCGTCCTGGAGGCTTTATCTACTCACGAGCATATCACAAAAAAATATTTGTTGTACAATAAACAACTTACGAGTCAGAGCAGATTTTGCAACTCGCATATTTACTTTAGTTGAGTTGCAAACTCGTCACGATTTGTGACACAACAGGAGCTCACGAGCCCAAGTACTGTGGGTGTATAACATCACAGAACACCCAGGCTCGAGAAAAATCACATTTTTAATTTTTACCATATCACCAGAAATCCAACCCGGAACCTTCTGTCCGTGAGCCGAGCGTCTCGACTACTACACCATGTGGGCCGCGAATTTGTCCAGAGCGCATTTCATAACTCTATGACTCAAATGTACTATTAAAATTTATTTGAGAAATGTATTTTTTGTTATTCTGTTGTTTTAAGACATATTTATTTTTAAATGAATTTTTATTCCAAAAAAAAGTTATTAAATTTCTTTGGTTAATTTTTGTAACTTAGTAACGAGTATTCTATAGATTAATAAATATACATAAAAAATCCAAAATTACTTTTTATTTTACATTTTAAGGAAATCTCTTTTTCTGTGCATATCATCATCAGGTCTCCCCGACGTCGACCATCACTCGAGTCCCGAGAGTAAAGAAATAAAACACAGAAAAAAGTTATTATAAATACAGTATATTCAAGGTACAAAATGTGGAAGTTTTGTTCATCGATACATATAATTTTTTTTATAGTTATTTGTTCTAATTATGTTAAGGGACAATTTATTCACAGAAATGTTAATATGAACAAATAATAATACACTAGTGTGGAAATTGACAGTTTGTTCAGGCATAACATTGATTGATCGGCCAATTCGATTTGGAAATCTCTACTTCATAGAAAGTATACTTTAAATTTGAAAAAATATAGTTCATAACATAAACTGTATATTTAAAGAAAAATGAACGACATGTACTTTGCTCTGTTTCAACCCACTGCAATTTGTGGAATAGTTGGCTGGGGGGGTCGTGCCCCATCCATCCTAAAGCCTGCTGGGAATTATATTCCGGCGCCCTCCGACACACCCGTCAGAACAGTTATTCCGATACACGAAGATGCTGGATATGAGACAACTGTACCTAAAAGGTGAAACAAGTATATATGGCGAAAACGAACGACCGAGGAAGACGTGGCATGATCAGATAAACCAAAATCTTGAGTCTGGTCATGTCAAAAGCAGACAGAACCGAAGGGCATGTATGAATGTGGAAGAAGCTAGGAATGTATGCCAGGATAGACGTGTGTGGCGGTCCATTCACTCTGCTGGCAGTAGTAGTGTGTGTGTAAAATGTAGAAAACTTCAGCCTGCCTCGTCATTTTTTGAGCCTGCCCGATCGCGAAGTCTGACAAGCGCAGAACTGCAGTTTAGAGAGTGTCGCACGGTGGTCCGGCCTCGGTGGCGAGGGACCGCCTAGTCCGAGGGAGAGAAAGTTGTATCGCGCTTAAACAAAACACCCAGCAGCCGCCGCCTCTATATGAGATTAGTATCGCTGGCATGTTTGTACTCCTCGTATGTGATGTAGCCGTCGTTGTCGACATCGATGGCGGAAAACGCGTCGTCCACCGTCGAGGAGAGGGTGGCGTCGCTCATCGCCTCCCTCGTCTCCGGCTCCCCGGCTCCCGACTCCCCTGAAATCAAAATAAGGAAACTTGACACACGTTGGAACAAACACGGAGTCGCCGCTTTCGTCATCTTGTTAACCATAAGGAATGCTATCTTTGTTTAGTTTTTATTGTTTAATATTTGTGTTGTTGCATGTTAACTAATACTTGCCAAACTTACTAGTTCTTTGCTCGATGTATTGTTATTATTATAGCGCGGCATCCTTGGTGTAGCGGTTAAGACGCTTGACTCACACACCGAAGGTTTCGGGTTCTATTCCCGGTGAGAACACAAAAATTAAAATGTGATTTTTCTCAAGCCTGGGTGTTCTGTGATGTAATTCACCACTGTAATTGGGCCTCCTGGCCTGTTGTGGTGCAAAAAAAAAAGTTAATTATATTTTTTGTTGTAAACTTTTAAAAATAATTTTTATGTTGCTGGAATTTTACTTGTCGATGCGTTTTGTAGCTGCTAGACTTTTTATGATGCTAGCTTTCATATTATATCTAAATTGAACTTCGACTGTAAACGGGGTCTGGATTTATAACCACCCATGCGCTCTGTAGCTGCGGGACATGTAATCTAGATTCTATTTGTAAACAATGTTTCGAGTTGGTCCAATTTTTTTTAGACAAAGACTGGATTAACATATTACAACAAAGTGACATATTATATTCATTATATTTCTGACATATGGCTGTGAAACTTTTGTGTTCACGAAAAAAAATTTACACAAATTATCAGTGACACAGAGAGCCATGGAAAGGAGAATGCTGGGTATTTTGTTGAGAGACAGAAAAACCAATACATGGATTAGAGCGAGAACAAAGATCGCCGATGTGGTCCATAGGGCTGCCAACCAGAAATGGAGCTGGGCTGGTCATATAGCCAGAATCACAGACTCTAGATGGACCAAAAAAGTCCCGGAATGGCGACCCAGAACGGGTAGAAGAAGTGTCGGCAGGCCTCAGACAAGGTGGTCTGATGGCATAAGACGAGTTGCAGGAAGTGGTTGGATGCGGTTGGCTCAGGATAGGGAGATATGGAGACTAAAGGGGGAGGCCTATGTTCAACATTGGACGAGAGACGGATGATGATGATGATGATGATGATTACAACAAAGACGAGGAACATTTTACGGAATGGAATATAGAACAATGTTTGATTATGTCCAAATGCTTGCAGACTGGCTGGATTTCCTCCCCAGGGAGCTGTTCATATTTAAATTTATTTCAACAGAGAGGGAAAAAAAAATTTTGAGAAGGGAATATGGAAGTCTAGGCATTTACAGGGCTTATGATTATAAGAGCTATAGGCTTATGATTGATAAGAGTTGAGGAAATGTGGATGTTCAAACTTGGGCAGAATGGTGAATGTTACACAGTGTGTAAAGTGGCCACTTAAACCAGCCAATGACAGGTCATAAGCCCTGTAAATGCCTAGACTTCCATATTCCCTTCTCAAAAAATTTTCCCTCTCTGTTGAAATAAATTGGAATATAGAAGTTTAGGAATTCACAGGGCTTATGACCTGTTGTGAAAAAGTATTTTAAAGGGGATAATAAGTAAATTTATTTAAAGTTAAAATTTTGCGTTTTTTGCCAAATTCCCAGTTTGTTTTATATCATAATGTATATTCTATGTAGACCCGTGTGACAAAACCACGCAAGGGTTAAAAGGTGATTTTTTTGAGGACAAAACATTGTGCTTTTTAAAACATAATTTTATTAGATTAAATTTAAATCGGACACAAAAATATTGTGACATAACAACCAAATATTAAGTTCTAAGACATTTCTATATTCCTTTCACAACCAAATGCAAAAATTACTACACAAACATAAAATTACACTCCTCTATTTTATTTATTCATACGAAGACACACATTACGAATAAATAATAACGTATCCCTAACTCTGTGAGGCCAAGAGCCCTGTGCTGAGTCGGGAGTTGGGATACAACATAATGGAAAGTGGAAGCCAACATATTATTGAAGAATACTACAAATAAAAGTTACAGCAAAACCCCTGTTTCACGTTTTTCAAGGAAGCAGCAAAAAAAGGTGTTAAACCGAGAAAAACGCTCAAGTGAGGAAATGAAAAACTGTAGAAAAATTGTAGAAACGCTCAAATTAGGGATTTTTCATATTCATCTATTTTTATTTATTTGTGACAAAATGTAAGGTTTTTAAACTTTACATATTACATTTTATTACATATTTTATTTGTACGAAATATTCCCAATCAGCAAAAGTGCCGGTATGAGGGGATATTATATATAATAACACAATAGTTTAAATAAAAATTCGATAAAATAACATCACATATCACATTTTTTTTTGCACCACAACAGGCCAGGAGGCCTAATTACAGTGGTGAATTACATCACAGAGCACCCAGGCTTGAGAAAAATCACATTTAAATTTTTGTGTTCTCACCGGGAATCGAACCCGGAACCTTCCGTGCGTGAATCAAGCGTCTTGACCACTACACCACGGAGGCCGCCTCACTCGTCACACGGGCTGTAAGAACTGTTTTATTTAGGTGTTTTTTAAGTACGTACATGTTTTGTATATTTTTTAGATCATTAGAAAGTGAATTGTAAAAATTTATTGCTGTATACAAAAAACTGTTTTTTTTTCTGTTGGTCATAGGTTGTTCGCAAATTAAATTATTTGATGCTCTTGTATTTATTTTATGTATGTTGTAGTTATAATTAAATTTAATATTTGTTTTTATTTTATTCTTTTTCATCATAAATATCTTTTTTTTTTTCTGTGTAGATCAACTCCCCTAGATTGAGCATTTTTGTTATTCTATATAAATATGCGGTTCTAGTACATTTATTAAAATTAAATGTTACTTTAAGAGCTTTATTCATTGTTCTTTGTATTGATTCTAGCATTTGTTTACTACATTGCGACCATATTATTAATCCATATACAAAGTCTATCTATGATTCTATGATTTCAATCTATGATTTTAAAAACAAAAAATCAATAATACCATAATGTGTTTTTTTATTGAATTAAATAAAAACACGTTAAAAAACCTTAAAAACACGAAAATAAACATTTAAATTTACATTAAGTGCCTACAGTGATTTTTCCCCTAAATATTGGGAAATTTTATTTATATGGCATCACTTTTTTTAGTAATGGCACCACACAATTTCAACCGTCATTTTCATCGCGGCAAAACTGTTTCAACGTCAAAATTAGACACTTGAACAAAATGGTCAGTTGCACGGAACCTACTTTGAATTTAGTTTGAGACAACAATTTACGCATTTTTTTATTTCCTCGATTTTATTCACCATTTTGGGCAGACGCGGCGGCGCGCGGTTCGGCGTCTTCCGGCAGATCGAAGGAGTTTCGGAAAATTTTCAACGTAAAATCGGGTTTATGAAAAACGTAAAAAACGTTAATTTGGGGGATATTTGAATGAGAATTTATGGAAAAAATGGGACCTAAACATTTCGGCGTAAAAGGCGGGAAAACGTAAAATCGAGGAACGTAAAAACGAGGTTTTACTGTATTACATAAACATCAATTTCAATAAACATCTGAACAACACGCTTAATAGTATCTCGCAGCAGTCTCCTGCAATGGTCTCTTCTTTTTGACAAAATCCACACTTCTCCTGATGGTTACGTCACATTTACTTTATGTGTACACACATATATATAGCATAGTTACTAGGATGCGGCGTTCAAATTTATTTGCTACCTACTGGGCCCTGGTTAAGATGTTGCAATGCCTACCGTGGGTACAAATTATTGTCCCGGCCCCATAATAACAACTGAGCTGATCGTGCGTGCATGTGCTTTGATATTCTCACCGCGATCGCAAATGACTTATTTTATCAACTGTGTCGTGTAGTCGTCCAGTGCCCGCCCCTCCTTCCTGACCACAAAATCTCATCCGATTCTGACTGCCGCGACAGAAGTTCAAACAATAAGGTGCAAGAATCATTGTATTTAGGGTTCGGTAGCAAAGCAAATAAAGGATAGCGCATTCCGCGAACCAGACCATTTCGAGCGTTCGTCTGCTAACGGGCAGGTGGCGCGATCACCTGAAAATGGCCTTTGAACACTCTCGGGACCACAAAAGAGAAATTTCTCTGAGCGAAAGTCGAACGTGTTTTCCGTATTACTTTATTCAAATGACAGGAAAACCTCGCAGAAGCAGTCATTCTGCTGGGATCTCCTCGTGTAACCGCGTGACCAGAAATGTGTCGACGAATCTTTTTTTAAATTGTCTAATGTCCAATACTTTCGTAAATTGAAACAATGTATCGAAGCATCACTCTAAGAATGAATTTTTGTACATTTATTAGGGGGTTCACGATAGACGCCGTGCAACGTCCCCATATGACTACTATTCGGATACTTGCGAAATGCGAATGCCAACTTTTACAGAATTAAACGGTGATATTGCTCGGATCATTTCAGAAACATGTCTAAATGTCCAGGGGGGTAAAGAATACAATTTTGTATGGTATGTGAAACAGAACTAGAAACATACAGTACTTAGTAACCATGGGTACGTTTTCGTGTCACTACTTAAAAAAATATTTTACTCTATGTTGGTTAGATATACCTTGACCAAGAATGACGATTTTTTCTCACTTACAAATACAGTAAAACCCCTAAATTATACAATGTTTGATTATGTCCAAATGCTTGCAGACTGGCTGGATTTCCTCCCTAGGGAGTTGTTCATATTTAAATTTATTTCAACAGAGAGGGAAAAAGTTTTCGAGAAGAAATTTGGAAGTCTAGGCATTTACAGGGCTTATGACCTGTCATTGGCTGGTTTAAGTGGCCACTTTACACACTGTGTAACATTCACCATTCTGCCCATGTTTGAACATCCACATATCCTCAACTCTTCCATCTGTTGACTTTTGTGAAGTGAAAGAGCTGAAACCTTTATCACGTATCACCTCTGTTGAAATAAATTTAAACCCCTAAATTATGTTTTTTAAGGAACTTTCTAAAGAGATGTAAATGGAGGATAGTGAAAAAAATTAATTCAGCAAATTAATTTTTATTAAAAAAATTTAAACAAGAATGTTTAAACCAATTTTTTATTGCAACTTTTTGAATATCAAAATAATAAATGTCTGCTTTTACAATAAACCATCTTGAAAATTACATCTAAAACACGAAAATGCCGACAATAATTTCGATTATCGATTTGACTTACCAAGTAGGTATAATAATGGAGACTAACTTCAGACTCTTGAGCTGCCAGTTTTCAGTGGGGATTGCAATTTTTTTCGACTAACAAGTTGGTATAATGATAGGTACTAACTTCGGACTCTTGAGCTGTCAGTTTTCAATGGGGATTGCAATTTTTTCCAACCAACAAGTTGGTATTATGATTAGAGATTAACTGCAGACCCTTGAGTTATCAAAAACACGAAAATGGCGGCAATAAATGTTCACAAAATACATTAAACTGTCTTTAAAATTACAAATTTCTATAAAAAAAAGTTGGTCTACTGATAGAAACTAACTTCAGACTGTCGAGCTGGCAGATTTCAGCGGGGATTGCAATCTTTTCTGACCAAGTTGGTAAAGACTCTTGAGTTATCAAAAACACGAAAATGGCGACAACAAACGTTCGCAAAACACATAAAACTGTCTTTAAATTGACAAACTTCTATGAAAAGTTTATATACTGATAGAAATTACATTCAGACTCGAGCTGACAGTTTTCAGCGGGGATTGCAATTTGTTTCGACCAACAAGTTGGTATAATGATTGAAGACTTAAGCTAGGGTTTCCTAGGACAGCGGTGCCCGTATCTTTACGGCCGTAGTGAACGGTGATGCGGTGGTCAGCCGTCGTAGAGGTTGCTAGAGAGTGGTTTTATTTTTAAACGGTGTTATCAACACCGTTTTTCTAGGAAACAACTCTCTAGTCACCGTTACGACGGCTGTCCACCGCATCACCGTTCACTACGGCCGTAAAGATACGGGCACCGCTGTCCTAGGAAACCCTAGCTTAACATCAAACTCTTGAGTTGTCAAAAAAACGAAAATGGCGACAACAAACGTTCGCAAAAACACATAAAACTGTGCTTGTGAATGGTTTCTCATTTAATAACATATATACAAAAATCAAAAAAATGTTACCTGTGTCGATATTCGCTAATAAGCGGAATGGGGAATGTTGTAAATACGTAAAGTGGCCACTTAACCCAGCCAATGACAGGTCATAAGCCCTGTAAACGCTCGAATATCCATAATCCTGAATTTGAAAAAAATCTACCTCATCTCTGTAGGGATATTAATAAGAAAAATACATAAAACTGTCTTTAAAATAACAAATTTCAATAAAATGTTGGTATACTAATAGAAACTAATTTCAGACTCTCGAGCTGGCAGTTTTCAGGGGGGATTGCATTTTTTTCTGACCAAGTTGGTATAATGATTGAAGACTAACAGCAGACTCTTGAGTTGTCAAAAACACGAAAATGGCGTCAATAAATGTTCACAAAATACATTACACTGTCTTTGAAATTACAAATTTCTGTGAACAAAGTTGGTATACTAATAGAAACTAACTTTAGACTCAGGAGTTGTCAATTTTCAGTGCGAATTGCAAATTTGGCTACGTTAATTGCGGGAAAAAACGTAAAACTGGGGTTTTAATGTACTAAATAATTCAAAATTCAATGGGACTACAAAAAATAAACGTAAATCGCAGGATGAGGCAAATTGTGGGGGCTTAATTTGTGTTCCTTTGCAATCACAAATTGCTCTTTGCTCTATTTTAGATAAATTAAAAATATTTATCAATATGAAGAGAAGAATTGTTAATACTGAATATTATGATTGAAAATTAGATCTAACTATTATGAAAGAATTTAGGATCTCATACAATCATGACAGAAATTATAATCTCATATAATTGTGAATGAATTTAGGATCTCAAGCAATCATTACAGAAATTAGAATCTCATACAATTATGTCAGGAATCTCATACAATTACGAAAGAATTTAGGATCTTTTACAGTGTGACAGAAAAATTTGAGACAATTTTTATTAGGATTATAAAATTTCGTATTTTTTTAGAATTTTAGTTCTAATTAAACTTCAACATATAATTTAAGGATTTCAGACCTTTTACAATTACGACATATAAATTTCACATTTTTCACAATTACGACGGTGAAAATCTACATCCTTTACACTTAAGACAGAAGAATTTCTAGTATTTTACAGTTACAAAAGAAGAAATTCATATCTTTACAGTTACGAAAGAAGAAATTCAGATCTTTTACAATTGCGGCAACAGAAATTTATATCTTCTACAATTACGAAAGACGACATATTTTTTTTTTTGCATTTACGACAGAAGAAATTCAGATCGTTTACAATTGCGGCAACAGAAATTTATATGTTTTACAATTAAGACAGAAGAAATTGATATATATATATATTACACTTATTAAAGAAGAAATTCGTATCTTTTACAGTTACGGCAGAAGAAATTCAGATCTTTAACAATTGCGGCAACTAAAATTCATATTTTTTACTATTACGAAAGAAAAATTAGTATTTTTTGCAATTACGACAAAAGAAATTAATATATTTTACAGTTACAGAAGAAAAAATTCGTATCTTTTACAGTTAAGACAGAAGAAATTCAGATCTTTTACAATTGCGGCAACTAAAATTCACATCTATTACAATTACGACAGAAGACATTAATATATTTTACAGTTACGAAAGAAGAAATTCGTATCCTTTACAGTAACGACAGAAGAAATTCGGATCTTTTACAATTACGAAAGAATTAAATTTTTTTAAATTGCAATTACGACAGAAGAAATTCAGACCTTTTACAATTGCGGCAACAGAAATTCATATCTCTTACAATTACGAAAGAAGAAATGAATTGTTTTGCAATAACGAGATAATATTTTTAGATCTTTTACAAAATCATTCATTTATTTATTTTTATTTATACAATAATCATGATAGAGAAAACAACAAAATTTATCATAGACAAATTTAATTTCTATAAATTGACTTACATTATAATTTGTCTTCATACTTTGAAAAAAAACATAAAAAAACTGTTCCAATACTTATCACCTCGTATCACATTCTAGAAACATATTTCATAATATAAAATGCAATGAAAATAGTACATTTCCTTATAACTAAATAATTATTGTGTAAGACTAACTTAACTCTAAATTTTTCAGCCTCCGACGCATTTCTGCGTCGACACAACTCAGTGCCCTATGCACCATAACTTCACGCAACAACAAAACAAGTTAAATATCTATTTGGAATTTGTCCGCCTCTTACCGTGGCGTAGAAAGACATCTCGAGAATTCGTCCAAATGTTGGCAGACAAGAGACTGGATTTCACCCCCGGGAGTCGTTAAGGGATGGAGAACATTTTAGAAAAGAGAATATGGAAGACTCGGCATTTACGGGGCTTATGACCTGCCGTTGCCTGTAAAGTCAACAGACGGAAAAGTTGAAGAAACATGAATGGTTCACAGTGTGTATTTTACATTTGCCATTTTGGCCAATCGAACCAGCCAATGACAGGTCATAAGCCCTGTAAAAGCCTAGACTTCCATATTCCCCGCTCTCAAATGCTCTTCATACCTGTTGTGATTTGTTATTCAGTTGTTCTTTTCTTGCGTTTGCGCCTTGTGCTGAGCGCGCACGAACTCCGGATAATCGATGAAACCGTCTTTGTTCCCATCGTCCATATTCAGGATGGGGTCTATTAAGTTGATCAACTCTTCGTCGGCGAATATTTTCTCTTCGATTTGGTTCTGGTGTTCTTGCGTTTCTTTGTGCTTGGCTCCTTGCTCTGAACGCACACACGCCGGATACCGAACGCGCACCGTGCGAGCGCGTAGCGATACAGATATTTGAATATGCGAGCATGCAGAAATACGAATTGGGAATATGCAAGCAGACAAGAATACCACCAATCCAATATGAAAATATAAAAAAGCAGGTTAGTGTTATTTTAATTGAAAATATAATTTTTAGTATTTTAGATTAAACAAAAAAATGTTATGATTTCATAATAATGAAAAAGATAAGTTAATGTGAGGATTAGAAAATTTAAAAGTAACAAATATGAACAATGAAAGAATGTAAATGTATAATATTATTAATGAGGGAATGCAAACATAACAAATATGAACAATGAAAGAATGCAAATGGAAAAATGTAAATGTATGAATATTATAGAGAAAATGCAAACATAACAAATATTAATATGGAAAGAATGCAAATGGAAGAATGAATATTAATGAGATAATGGAAACATAACAAATATTAATATTGAAAGAATGCAAATTAATGAATATCAATAAGGGAATGCAAAATAACAAATATTATAATAAATTATAAAAATGTATGAATATTAATGAGGGAATGCAAACATAACAAATATTGATAATGAAATAATATAAATGTATGAATATTAATGAGAGAATGCAAACATGACAAATATTAATAAAAAAATAATGCAAATGTATAAATATTAATGAGAGAATGAAAACACAACAAATATTAATAATGAAAGAATGTAAATGTATGAATATTAAAAAGATAATGCAAACATAACACATATAAATAATGAAAGAATGCAAGTGAAATAATGTAAATGTATGAATATAAATGAGAGAATGCAAAAATAAAAAATATTAATAATGAATGAATGATAATGATAGAATGTAAATGTTAGAATGCAAATGAAAGAATGTAATGTATGAATATTAATGAGAGAATGTAAACATGACAAATATTAATAATAAAAGAATGTAAATGTATGAATATTAATGAGAGAGTGCAAACATGTGTTTGTTACACATTTTGAATAAATGAAAAAGGGTTAAATACAAAATAGAAAAGTTTAGTATTTGCAAGCATTACAAATAAGATTAATAGATAAAAAATAAATATATACATTTACCAGTCCGATGAATGTACGCAGAATGGAATATCGGGCCACACCGAAAAACGGGACAAAACAAAATAACAAATTAGTAATGAATGCAAACAAAGGTGTCCTATGCACCACTGGGTACTGAAATGATTTGGTTGATATTTAAATTTATTTCAACAGAGAGGGAAAACATTTTTGAGAAGGGAATATGGAAGTCTAGGCATTTACAGGGTTTATGACCTGTCATTGGCTGGTTTAAGTGGCCACCTTACCACACTGTGTAACATTCACCATTCTGCCCATGTTTGAACATCCACATTTCCTCAACTCTTCCATCTGTTGACTTTTGTGAAGTGAAAGAGCTGAAACCATTATCACGTGGGTGAGATTCATCCGGCTGAACCGAATCACCGACTAGGCAACGCCTAGTTGAGGAAATGTGGATGTTCGAACATGGGCAGAATGGTGAATGTTGCACAGTGTGTAAAGTTGCCACTTAAACCAGCCAATGACAGGTCATAGGCCATGTAAATGCCTAGACTTTCGTATTCCCTTCTCAAAAATGTTTTCGCTCTCTGTTGAAATAAATTTAAATATGAATAGGGAGGAAATCCAGCCAGTCTGCAAGCATTTGGACATACTCAAACATGGTTGATTTTATATTGCTTTTTCACCTCATATATAGCGAGCACAAAACCAACAAACCAGTGGGGGGTAGGCATTGAGGACAGAACGCCACTTTATTCTGTTTTTGCATAGACCTCACTTCCTCTACATTCATTCATCTTCTCAAGCAGGCACAATGATTATTACGACTTTTGTATTAAATACAATCGTAAAACAGATATTGAAAGGAGGGGTAGTGCCAGGAGCAGAGTGGACGGTCCACTTAAATCAACCTTGGCAAATGAATGTTTGTCGCGAGAGGCAATATTAGCAGTTCACAACGGAGTCCCGGTCCCGACCCTGATGTACGGAATCGAAGTATGGACCTGTAAAAACGGGGATGAAAGCGGGCTGAATGCTGTCGAAATGCGATCTCTCAGGCGAACGAGTGGTAAAACTATGCACGACAGATGCGCAAATGTCGAGATCCGTACATTATGTAAGGCTGAGATGAGCCTTATCGACAAAATCAAAAAAGGAGCTCGCGTCAGTTTGGACATGTAGAGCGAATGGACAGCGAAAGGACGGCTAAGAATATTTACAATGCGAATGTTGAGAAAGATACGGCATGACTAAATCCAACAAATACTCAAAGATGGACATGTTAAGTCAGAATAATCGGCGCGCGTGCATACGAATGTAGAGGAAGTGAGATCTGTATGCAAAGATAGAGTGATGTGGCGTTTTATCCTCTCTGCCTACCCTTATGGAGAAACGGCGTAATGGTTTGTTGTTGTTGCATAAAACAGCACAGGTGTTTTTTCAAATAGGTGCATAGGTTTTTACGGTCACGAAAGAAAACACTTTTATCGAGCATTTTTTGTACGTAAATACACGAGATAAAAGTGTTTTCTACGGCCGCAAGAGCGGTTCAGAATAGCACCGCTTGTCAATTTAAAAACATTCCTAAACGTCCAGGCAAATGAAGAATACAGTTCCGTATATACGCTGAATCGGTCCCGAGGTTAGCGTTGCGCACTCGCGGATTACAGGTCCGAACCCCACGCTCCCCCGCCTGAATTCCCATTTTCTAGAAAGGAATACAGAAGTCAAGGCATTTACAGGGCATATGACCTGTCACTGGCTGGCTTGAGTGGCCACTTTACACGCTGTGGAACATTCACAATTCTACCAATGTTTGAACATCTCGTTGAGGAAATGAGGATGTTAAAACATAAACGCAGAATTGTGAATGTTACACAGCGTGTAAAGTGGCCACTTAAGCCAGCCAATGACGGGTCATCTGCCCTGTAAATGACTCGACTTCTGTATTACCATCTCAAGAATGATTTCGCTCTCTGTTGCAACAAAATTAATATGGAAATGAATTAATTCACCCACATAGATGATTCAATATGGGCAAAATGGTGAATGTGTAAAGTGGCCAATGACAGGTCATAAGCTCTGTAGATGCCTCGACTACGATGTTGCCCTCTCTAAAGCGATCTTCATCTCTGTTGTAATTTTGGACAATTTCAAAACATTGCTGTAGTATTTCTTGGACTGGCAGAAGATACCTTCAAATTATGATATGATGACACACACAGTACTGTATTCTTCCTCCGTCCGGACAAGGATGAGTCGGGTATTATAAAGGAATAGGTAAGGACATACCGTGCCAGTGGATCAGAGACTTGATCAGCTCGCAGCCGTCCAATTTGTTGTTGTTGTCGGCGTCGTGCATCTTGAAGTAGTGGAATTGCAGCTCCTGCTCCGACATCTTGCTCGTGTCGATCGGCACCTCCATATGCTCTGCTATGTGCCTAGAACAAACCGCAAAAATAAATATGCGTGATAGGCGAACGCGCCGACCACTACGCAACAAGATAGGCTCGATACCACACACATTCAACTTGCATCCAATTCGGCGCTGGTTTACCTACATAGACAGATGCAACAAAAAACAAAGTAAAAATATAAATAGTACATTGTTTTACACAATTTGGCATAAAAGATAAATATTTTTCAAATTGTAAATTTTCATACGATGATTCATTCGAACGAAAACATTCAAATGCAGTCTATTACTAAATTACTTCAAATGCAATCGATTATTAAATTAATTCGAATTTAAAATACCGATTGCATTCGATTACTGAATTTATTCGAATGCGTTCGATTATTGAATTTATTCGAATGCATTATATTACTGAATTTATTTGAATGCCTTCGATAACTAAATTTATTCGAATGCATTCAATTACTAAATTTATTCGAATGAGTTCAATTACTAAATTTATTCGAATGCATTCGATTACTCAATTTATTCGAATGCATTCGATTACTCAATTTATTCGAATGCATTCGATTACTCAATTTATTCGAATGCATTCGATTACTCAATTTATTCGAATAAGTTCGATTACTAAATTTATTCGAATGCATTCGATTACTCAATTTATTCGAATGCATTCGATTACTCAATTTATTCGAATGCATTCGATTACTCAATTTATTCGAATAAGTTCGATTACTAAATTTATTCGAATGCATTCGATTACTCAATTTATTCGAATGCATTCAAATAAATTTAGTATTGGTATACTAAATTTTGCAAATGCATTCGATTACTCAATTTATTCGAATGCATTTGATTACTCAATTTATTCGAATAAGTTCAATTACTAAATTTATTCGAATGCATTCGAATAAATTGAGTATTGGTGTGCTAAATTTTGCAAATGAATTCGATTACTAAATTTATTCGAATGCATTCGATAACTTAATTTATTTGAATGAAAATAATTGAATGCATTCTATGATAAAAATGATTTGAATGCATTTAATTGCGAAATAAATTCGAATGAAAATAATATAAGGCATTCAATATAACATTCATCCGATGAAAATAATCGAAAGCATTCGATTACAAAATTCATTCGAAGGAAACAATCGAATACGTTCGATTACAAAATTAATTCAAATGAAATTAATGTAATAAATTCGATTACTAAATTAATTAGAATGAAAATCATCGAATGAATTAATTAGATTACTAAATTCATTCAAGTGAAAATTATCGACTGAATTCGGTTACTAAATTCATTCGGATGGAAATATTCAAATGTGATCTATTATAAAATTCATTCGAATGAAAATAATAGAATGCATTCAGTTATCAAGTTCATTCGAATGAAAATATTCGAATGCGTTCGATTACTAAATTCATTTCATAAAAATAATCGAGTAAATTCGATTACGAAAGTCATTCGAATGCATTTGATTACTCAATTCAGAATGAAAGTTTGAATGTTGTAATTCATTCGAATGAGTGAATTAGTAATTGAACAAATTAATGAATTAATGAACACATAAATAAATAAATGAATGAATCGACTGAATGACGATTGAATGAATATTCCGACGAACAGTCAGCAGCGGACGTCCAGGACATCGAGAGCCTGATGCCTTGAAAAGTAGGCGAGCGTGGTGAAAGCTCTCAGGAGGCATGGCGTTCTATCCTCTGCCTACCCCTACGGTGAAACGGCATGATGGTTTGATTATTATTATTATTAATAATACTCTAGCAGCTATGAAGCTGATGCGTGTATATCAAGTGTCCGTGGTTATTGAACATTATACATTGCTGTGTGCATCTAGTTAACTAGCGCTGGGCCATTCCATTTCTCCACGATTCGGTTTGTCGGGAAGTTCTTCCCGGGGTCGGATGAGAAGGAGGCAGTGTTTAGATTCAACGAATGACCTCTGAGATGGCGGTTTTCATTCATAGGAACATTGATTTGAACTCGGGTACATTATATTTTCAGTTAAGATCAAGTCACCACGCTGCCTCCGCTCTTCCAGTGAACTTAACCAGAGCTCCCTTAAGCCGTCCTCGTATGATTTATTTCTTGGACAAACTACCATTTTAGTCGCTCTTCTCTGGACTTTCTCCAACAACTCCAGATTTGGTTGGCATACTCCGGAAGTGGACGAACATATGTTTTATAAATTTTGAGGAACAAATCTGGCTGTTTGTTTTTGTTAGATAACTCCCTAGGGAGTGAAATCCAGCTTTGTCGACATCCAGCAGCCAGTAAATAGATCATCCGACTTACTGTTTCTCGTGCTCCATATTCCCCGGGTTCAGGAGCTGCGGGTTGTGGTGTCCGGACTGGTGATGTGCGTGCGGCTGCTGCTGCTGCTGCTGCTGTTGTTGCTGTTGCTGCTGCTGATGAGGAACTGGAACTACAGAAAGATGACCATTAGGAAAAACATCATTATTATTGGTTATAGGCAGGCAGCTTTTGCTGATGTGCCAATATCTCGTGTACTGCTTTTCGTACAAGTTCTTCTTCCTCCAAAAAGCATCCAAACAGTGTTTGAACTGGCCGACCGAAATGTAACGGATAACTAGGCTTGGCAATTTATTCCAGCCTTAAACTACCCGGCTGGAAAGGAAGTTTATCTCGGGATTGAGGTGGAATTGGGGACGATAGAGCTTCCAGTTATGGCCCTGTAAATTTGTATTGGGATTTAATTGATACATCTCGTGCAGGGGGCAGTCGTAGTAAATATTGAGTATCTTATAAAGATTATCTTGGAAAAGTCGGGTTGTGGTGCCGTGGTTAGTGTCGCAGACTCGAGGATCAAAGGTCCGAGGTTCCAAGCCAACTCTACCGCAAATCGATTCCCATTTACTAATTTATAAATAAAATTAATAAATTTTCAGAACAAAAAACGGTTTAATGTTTTTTTAAGCAATAACGCAATATCTAGAGATCCATAAGGAAAAACTCAGAGTAGATATGACGCACAAAGGTTTTATGCTTTAGAAACAATTGACATACTGTATTTTAACATGATTAATAAGTATATTTTTAAATTTGCATAAAATTGACAAATGCTAAAAAGCATTATTTCTCAAAATATGACTTCTGCAAATAATTGCCTTTTTGGTTCTGACGGCAGTATAAGCTGTAAGTATAGGCCTTACGTCCTTAACGGTTATGGACCTTACCTCCTTAATGGATATAGGCCTTACCTCATTAACGATTATAGGCCTTACCTCTTTAATGGATATAGGCCTTACTTCACTAACGGTTTTAGGCCTTACCTTCTTAATGGATATAGGCCTTAATTCATTAACGATTATAGGCCTTACCTCCTTAATGGATATAGGCCTTACCTCATTAACGATTATAGGCCTTACCTCTTTAATGGATATAGGCCTTACTTCACTAACGGTTTTAGGCCTTACCTTCTTAATGGATATAGGCCTTAATTCATTAACGATTATAGGCCTTACCTCCTTAATGGATATAGGCCTTACCTCATTAACGATTATAGGCCTTACCTCTTTAATGGATATAGGCCTTACTTCACTAACGGTTTTAGGCCTTACCTTCTTAATGGATATAGGCCTTAATTCATTAACGATTATAGGCCTTACCTCCTTAATGGATATAGGCCTTACCTCATTAACGATTATAGGCCTTACCTCTTTAATGGATATAGGCCTTACTTCACTAACGGTTTTAGGCCTTACCTTCTTAATGGATATAGGCCTTAATTCATTAACGATTATAGGCCTTACCTCCTTAATGGATATAGGCCTTACCTCATTAACGATTATAGGCCTTACCTCTTTAATGGATATAGGCCTTACTTCACTAACGGTTTTAGGCCTTACCTTCTTAATGGATATAGGCCTTAATTCATTAACGATTATAGGCCTTACCTCCTTAATGGATATAGGCCTTACCTCATTAACGATTATAGGCCTTACCTCTTTAATGGATATAGGCCTTACTTCACTAACGGTTTTAGGCCTTACCTTCTTAATGGATATAGGCCTTACCTCATTAACGATTATAGGCCTTACCTCTTTAATGGATATAGGCCTTACTTCACTAACGGTTTTAGGCCTTACCTTCTTAATGGATATAGGCCTTAATTCATTAACGATTATAGGCCTTACCTCCTTAATGGATATAGGCCTTACCTCATTAACGATTATAGGCCTTACCTCTTTAATGGATATAGGCCTTACTTCACTAACGGTTTTAGGCCTTACCTTCTTAATGGATATAGGCCTTACCTCATTAACGATTATAGGCCTTACCTCTTTAATGGATATAGGCCTTACTTCACTAACGGTTTTAGGCCTTACCTTCTTAATGGATATAGGCCTTAATTCATTAACGATTATAGGCCTTACCTCCTTAATGGATATAGGCCTTACCTTCTTAATGGATATAGGCCTTACCTCATTAACGATTATAGGCCTTACCTCTTTAATGGATATAGGCCTTACTTCACTAACGGTTTTAGGCCTTACCTTCTTAATGGATATAGGCCTTAATTCATTAACGATTATAGGCCTTACCTCTTTAATGGATATAGGCCTTACTTCACTAACGATTATAGGCCTTACCTCCTTAATGGATATAGGCCTTACCTCATTAACGATTATAGGCCTTACCTCTTTAATGGATATAGGCCTTACTTCACTAACGGTTTTAGGCCTTACCTTCTTAATGGATATAGGCCTTAATTCATTAACGATTATAGGCCTTACCTCCTTAATGGATATAGGCCTTACCTCATTAACGGTTATAGGCCTTACCTCCTTAATGGATATAAGCCTTACTTCACTAACGGTTATAGGCCTTGCCTCCTTAATGGATATAGGCCTTACTTCATTAACGATTATAGGCCTTACCTCCTTAATGGATATAGGCCTTACCTCATTAACGGTTATAGGCCTTACCTCCTTGTTGTTGGGGGACGTATTGCTGTTGCTGAGGGACGTATTGTTGCTGCTGCTGTTGCTGAACATGCTGTTGTGGGTTAGGTTGGTACTGCGGCTGGACTGGCACTTGCTGAAATGCAACAACAACTCATCCATACATTTAGGCATTTGTAGCATCCTACAAACATAAGCATAATGTTTTGATAACATTTATATTTGAAGCACTTACTTTGTGGTTATTCATTATAATAAAATAAATTTAATCTTTTTTTTCTACTAACCGGTTTCAAAGCTACACAAGCTTCTTTATCAAGATATACTCAACTAATAATCTTATTTTATTTAATTTTAACAGTGTTTACTATCTTGTTAGGGGTTCGAACCGTCAGTAGGATCGCATCGAGTCACATCTTGATGGAGGGTGTGATTCTATTAAATGCTGCGAACGCCCAGTTGCATTCCACCGGCAGCACTACTGACTAGTCCAACTCGTTAGCGTCCACGTCGCGGGCCCCGGGCAATGGGATCACACTCGTAACGGCGTGATCGCAGCAGATAACGAGAGGATGAAAGGCGAGTTTCTGGCGCCTCCAAACCAGAACCGACCAGCTAAGGGAAGGCAACCCCGACAGAAAAATCCACCAGAGAAGGCAACGGAAAACCACTCTGGTCGTCTTTTCTCAGGAATACATCCAATAAGCAGTTGTCCTGGCTGCGGAGTAGCGCAGGACCGAGATTCTTTCGCTCTAGTGATTGCCAACGTCGGGGGGACCTGACAAGGCATTGCTAGAAGTGTTTACTAAATTTAATCATTTGATGATGTTTGTGAAGTTAAAGAGCTGAAACCTTTATTTATGCTGGTGAGATTCATCTAATTGAATTATTTCACCTACATACTGGACTAGGCAACGCCTGAAAATGTTATTTTTTCAATTTCTACACTTCTTCATGGACCAGGTGGACTTATCAACAATATTTTGAGTTTGTCCAAATTTTTGTAGACAAGGACTGGATTCTACTCCCTGGGGAGTTGTTAACATTAACATATTACAACAGAGATGAAGAACATTTTAGAGAAGGTAATGTAGAAGTCTAGGAATCTACAGGGCTTATGACCTGTCATTGGCTGGTTTAAGTGGCCACTTTATTGTTGATAAATCCACCTGGTCCATGAAGAAGTATAGAAAATTAAAAAAAAAAATTCAGGCGTTGCCTAGTATGTAGGTGAAATAATTCAACTAGATGAATCTCACCCGCACAAATAAAGGTTTCAGCTCTTTAATAATGTTTGGATAATTTATATAGCGCCATTTTTGTGAAAATCACCTCAAGGGCGCTGTACAATAAATAAATATCCCAGCACGTCTTGCAGCTACAGAGCGCATGGACGGTTGGGATTCTAGTTCCTCGTCTCCAATTATGATATATAGGAGCTAGATAACGGCACGTCTTGCAGCTACAGAGCGCATGGACAATAAGAAATCTGGCCCCTATGTACATTTTTATTTTTTTAATTTTTATTTGACAATGAAGTTTAGAGTTTAAGTGATATTTTTCATTAATTTCACAAACATCAACAGATGAAAGAATTGAAGGAATATAGGTGTTCAAATATGGGCAGAATAGTGAATGTTACACAGTGTGTAAAGTGGCCACTTAAACCAGCAAACGACAGGTCATAAGCCCTGTAGATGCCTAGACTTCTATATTACCTTCTCTAAAATGTTCTTCATCTCTGTTGTAATATGTTAATGTTTACTAAATATTAAATCTAGACATATTGAGCTAATTAATCAAGTCTTTTCATTGTTTTGTTCTTTAAAGATGGGAAGTGCGAAGTGAGATGGATACGATCTTTAAAACTAGACAGCTCAACCAATAAGAAAATAGAGGATTGGCCTACTACTCGGTTAAAGTGTACAATCTACTTCCATTATCCATAAGGACAATTAGTAAGTACTCACAATATAACACTGCTATTAAGAAATGGATAGTGGAGGTGGGTTGCGCACGGATCAATGAGTGGATCAAACCAAATAGGTCAAATGTGTGTACTGTTTATGAAATTTGTTCTATTGGTCAATATTTATTGGTTATAATTAGGTTAATCAGATTAATTACGTCTTTTTATTGTTATTATTATGTTAACTTTGTTAAATGTTGAAAGAGTCAAAAAAAAACTCTTACGGTATATAAATTTTAAACTTAGAATCAGTCATGAATTTTTAAATTACGATTTTTTTACTAAAAACATTAAATTTTTAAAACTTAACGATTGAAGAAAAATTACAGACCTTTTAAATTTATTCAAAATTGTAAATTCAATATGGGATTGCCCCGAACTATTATCTCTCATCAACTCCAGGGTGCCTGGAAGAATGACTAGACAGGTGCCACCGTTTTGTAGCAACAATTCACGGACAGTGTATACTTGTAATGCCGTATTAAACAGACTTCACGAACTCGGCAATAGTTATTCCCACGTATCTGATATATTTAGTGTGGGGTATTGTTCCTATAGAACAAACCTTTTGAACTTTTTCAAAGATGGTGAATGGTAATTATATTTTTTTATTCATGCATTTCATAATACATATATATACAGTTTTTTGTTCACTTTGCCCAGCTGTGTGAAACAGTACTTAAGTATTACTGTAGAATGTTTTATTATTTAAACTTTCTACTGAATTTGCTGTATAATTTTTAGGTTATTTTTTTAAATATAAATCTTGTATAATTTTTGGTTTATTTATTTTTTTATAAATCTTGGGTATGAAGTAATTCATTTTTAAAAAAATATATATATTAAGCCAAATATGTTAATATTATAAATGTTTGTAAAAGGCCGATTTGCCGTTAATGTTTATTAAATATAAATAGCTAATCTAAGGCATGTTTCACATTTTGTAAAATGTTTCCCTCGGCACGGGACACCCAGTGAGGGAACATTATTTTGGATCGGGTTGTGGTCCCGTGGCTAGTGTCTCGGACTCACGGATCAAAGATCCGTGGTTCGAATCCCGCTCTGCCCCAACTTGGTTCCCATTTTCCAATAGTGAGTTATTTACAACTCATTGAAAATGGCCCTCAAAATTAAATATTTGCGTAAATTATAAGAACATAAATATCTCTTTTTATAAAAAAATAAATAAATTATTCTGTATAAAAAAAAGAATACAGACAATGTGAAAGTATAAATATATAAATAAATAAATACATACGTGATGCTGAACTGGAACTTGGTGCTGCGGAACATTTTGGTGGTGCTAAAAATAAAAACATATTTATTATAGAAACAAAAGACAAATGATACTTTAATCCACAAATTTGGAATATCCAGTGACCGGTTTCAACGCTTTCGCGACATCTTCGAGACTGGTATCTTTATTAAAGAGTTCAGTGTATTTATACAAAACAGAGGTAAGGATAGATAATTCAAAATCATATGAAAGTAAATTAAATAAAATTGTTTTTATCTTAAGGATCATTAGCAAATTTTTTTTTGGGTTAACTAATGAGTTGATATAATGCTATTTTAATGATTTAAATTCATTTCAACAGAGGGAAAAAAAATTGAGAAGGGAATATGGAAGTCTAGGCATTTACAGGGCTTATGATCTGTCATTGGCTGGTTTAAGTGGCCACTTTACACACTGTGTAACATTCACCATTCTGCCCATGTTTGAACATCCACATTTCCTCAACTCTTCCATCTGTTGACTTTTGTGAAGTAAAAGAAAATTTTTCCCTCTCTGTTGAAATGAATTTATATATGAACAACTCCCTAGGGAGGAAATCCAGCCAGTCTGCAAGCATTTGGACATAATCAAACATTGCTATTTTAATGAGTTTAAGCATTGTATATTAGAGTAGGCCGATGTTAATAATAATAATGTTTGGATAATTTATACAGCGCCATTTTTGTGAAAATCACCTCAAGGGCGCTGTAAAATAAATATCCCAACACGTCTTGCAGCTACAGAGCGCATGGACGGTTGGGATTCTAGTTCCCCGTCTCCAGTTATGATATATATGAGCTAGATAACAGAACGTCTTGCAGCTACAGAGCGCATGGACAATAAGAAATCCAGCCCCTATTTACATTTTTATTTTTAAATTTTTAATTTGACAATGAAGTTTAGAGTTTAAGTGATATTTTAAAAACGAAATAACAAGCAAATTTATAAAATTAGAATTTAGATAACAACAAGTCTCGCAGCTACTGAGCGCATGGACGGTTGAAATTCTAGACCCCATTTACTAAATTTAGATTTATTTTATTTATTTATTTATTTATTAACGGACATTGTCCTTGTATACAATTTATAAGGTTTAAATATTACAATAAAAGAGTAGTTTAAAACATTTAAAGAAAAAAGAAAGAAGCATTGACAAACATAAGGGACATCGAGACAAGATCTGGACTGTTTATTTAGTGCTCGTTTAAATCCTTGTAAACTTAAACCAAAAAAGTCCAGATGATCTTGTCTCGAGTCAACAATACGACAAAGGCGGGTCATTGGAGAATTTAGGCCATAGTTTGTTCTATGCTGATCGATGAACAGTACTTCATTGTTTCTCATTCTACGAGTCGGAATATTGAATTTTACTTGTACCAGTAATGATGGAACATCGATTATACCATTTAGTATGCCGAACATATATATGGAGTCAATATTAGTTCTACGTTTTTGTAGACTAGAAATATTTAACATTGACTCTATTTCAGCATAAGAATAATTATCTCTCTCTAGTCCAAGCATCCACGCTATTTTTCGAAGCGAGCGATGTTGGACTGATTCAATGTGATTTATGCGATTGACATAGAATGGAGACCAGCCCACTATTCTAGGAGGCATATTCTAGAAGAGGGCGAACAGTTGAGCAATAAAGAGTTTTGATTGTACGGACATTAGTAAAATCAGAGGATATTCTGTTAATGAAGCCAAGTAATTTCAGTGATTTATTGACTGTATTATCTATATGCTCGTTGTATGTCAGTTTATAGTCCAAAACAACTCCTAAATCTCTGATGGACTTGACTACATCAATTTTGGAGTTTTCTAATAGGTACTCGAAGGAAATTGGTTGTTTTGTTCTATAAAATGACATTATTTAGATATTAGATATTTGATAGTTGATAACATTTACATAATATGATAGATAACATCGTATGAGGTTTTTTATTTTTTTAGACATCAAAGTGAAAGGGGTCTAAAAAGTTGCATTTTGGATCACATTGAACATAAAATTATTTAAAAAAATATTCCATACTACTTTTGGCCCTCAACCGAGGTTTGAAGTTTATAACTCTCTGAATATTTTGTTAATTATCTATATTGATAAAATTATTTTGTGTCAGTAAAGAAATAACTTAATCACATTACAAATTCGAACGCGCTTTCAAACTACCGAAATGGAAAAAGTTTACACTCCGCGGAACTAATTCCGTCGAGCGCCTGGCTAATATTGACGAAAACAATGGCCTATTAAAACAATGCTACCCATTTATTGCAAAACAAAGTGCAACTCACGCCCTTAGATGCTTATTTAATAAGATTTAATGCACATTATAACATTTAATTAGACTGATTTTCTTACTTAAATACGAAATGACAGCCGGTTTACTCCAAAAGTAGTATCGAATATTTTTTTTGATATTTTTTGCATTCTGAGTAATCCAAAAGGCAACTTTTTAGACCCCTTTCATTTCAAAATTCGTAAAAAAAAATTATCGGCGAACCCTATGGTATATATATTATTTTTATTTTTAGTGTCTCATCCTTCGTGAGTGTGATTTTGACAATTATGATTTCTGAAAATCAGTTTAATCGACAATATTTTGAGTACGTCCAAATGTTTGTGGACAGGCTGGATTTCCTCCCTAGGGAGTTACTTAGATCTAAATTTGTTGAATGATGAATGTTACGCATCGTGTAAAGTGGCCACTTCAGCCAGTGACGGGTCATAATTAGATTACACAAACATCACTCTGTCAGATTCTAAATTTACACTAAAAATGCATTATGTAACTTAGTAGACATTATAATAATAAATATGTACATCTCCATTCCCCTCCTGTTCCTCTCTTCAAGCATCCTTGTCCTGATCCCGACCAATTTACAATAACATACTGTTCTTAAAAAAATATAAAAAATTCTTCGAATATTTACGAGTACACGAAAATAACATTTTTATATATTTAAACTAATATGTATTTATTTATATGTAATATATTTTCTTCACTAACTTTGTATACTTTGTGGAAATCTGTTATTAGTTCCGAGTTTATACACTATATCTGTTTGTTTACTATAAATATGTATGTAGAACTGTTGATTTCCCAAATAAAATAAAATAAATAAGCCCAGTGAGCTCCATTCTCAAAAATGTTTTCAATCTCTGTTGCAACAAATTTAGATCTAAATAACTCCCTAGGAGAAAATCCCACCTGCCTACAAACATTTGGACATACTCAAAAGATTGTTGTCAATTAAAGATATTTGCATCTCGTTGTTTTGATTTGTTGATGGCACTAGCTAAATCAGAGATGCAGTTGGTACGGGAATAATGTGTAAATATAAAAGATAAATAAATAAAACAGAACACTGACCTGATAGTTTTGCGGTGGTACTCCTGGCGCCACTCTTTGACAAGAAATCAGAACTACCAACTCAAACGCCAGCAGCAATATTGCCAAGTTCATCATGCAAACGCTTCGATGTTACCTGGAACAAATGCGCAGGTAACTTAGACTGCCAGTTTCCCATAATTTCCTAAGAATCATATCGACGGCAGAAAGGCTAATTGACGCAACCAATAATTTAGAATTTGCTGATGAATGTTGATAAATCGAAAGTGATGGTTTTTGAAAGGGATGACAATAGTATAACTATAGGCCTTAAAATGTAACATGATTAGAATGACAGTTGTCAGAAAAAGTGACGACAGTACTTTGTAGTAACGTCAAAGGAGTTATTTATATTGACACAAGAAAAATCATTTGCATCTGGCGTGTTAATTTAATTTTTTATTACAATGCTTGAAACATAAATCAACATTGATATTTAAAATCAGCTTTAAAACTGAAAAAAAGCTCAAATAAACCTAATTATTAACGACGTTCTTACAAGGTTACATCATTTTGCAAAAACGTTAGAGATGGGACAAATTGATCAATGTAAATTGATTGAATAAAAAAATAATTCATTTGATGTTGTTCATGAAAAAGGTATAAATATCTCATTTTTTGGTGAATAATTGTGTTAAACACACTATAATAGGCTTGTTTCTGCGTTTTTTATATCAATTTTCGGAAACAGAGTTTCGTGATTGCATGAAATAACTGATAAAATCGATTTGATCAGTGATCAGTAATTTCCCAGCACCAATGAAATCAGTTTGACAGCTGTCATTCTAATCAAGCTATATTTGAAGTTAACATATTACAACAGAGATGAAGAACATTTAAGAGAAGATAATATAGAAGTCTAGGCATCTACAGGGCTTATGAACTGTCAATGGCTGGTTTAAGTGGCCACTTTACACACTGTGTAACATTCACCATTCTACCCATATTTAAACATATATATTCCTTTAATTCTTTCTACCTTCTCTTAAATGTTCTTCATCTCTGTTATAATATGTTAATATAAACAGCTCCCCAGGGAGTTGAATCCAGTCCTTGTCTACAAAAATTTGGACTAACTCAAAATATTGTCTATATTTTAATGACTATATATGTGAGATCAGAGTGAACGGAGATATTCTGAATCAGGTTGAAGAACTTGTGTATCTGAGAAGTATGTTAACTAGGGATGGAAAGGAGGGTGAGTGCCGGGAACAGGGTAAACGGTGCACTGAAATCTACTTTGCCAAACAAATGTTTATCGCAGGAGGCTAAACTAGCAGTTCACAATGGAGATCTAGTGCCAACTCTAATGTATGGAAGCGAAGTATGGAATTGGAAAAATTATGATGAAAGTAGGTTAAATGCTGTCGAGATGCGATTTCTCAGGCGAATGTGTGGGAAAATGATGTATGATAGGTGCACCAATGTCGAGATTTGTGAAGTGTGTAAGGCTGAGACGTGCATTATCGACAGAATAAAGAAAGGGGTGCTGCGTCGGTTCGGACATGTGGAGCGAATGGACAGCGTAAGAACGGCTAAAAGGCTCTACGATGCGAATGTTAATGGATGCAGAAAACGAGGAAGACCGAGAAAGACATGGCAAGATCGAGTTCATCAAATACTTGAAGATGAGCATGTCAAGAGTAGGAATAATCGGCGTGCGTGCATGAGAAGATGTATGAATGTAGCGGAAGCGAGGTCTGTATGCAAAGACAGTGATATGGCGTTCTATCCTCTCTGCCTACCCCTACGGGGAAACGGCGTGATGGTTTGTTGTTGTTGTTGTTGTTGTTATATTGTAATATTCATCCCTATGAATTGTATAAATGGACAATGTCTGTAAATAAATTGATAATATGCGAATGATATGTCGAAAGAACCGCCCCTGACGAAAGTCGGTGTGCTACTAACTGGCGTCTGGGAGAAATACTAGAAACTTAGTTGTTCCCGCATATGGCGGCCTCCGTGGTGTAGTGGTCAAGACGCTCGACTCACACACGAAAGGTTCCGTGTTCGATTCCCGGTGAGAACACAAAAATTAAAATGTGATTTTTCTCAAGCCTGGGTGTTCTGTGATGTAATTCACCACTGTAATTGGGCCTCCTGGCCTGTTGTGGTGCAAAAATAAATAAATACGACGCGTGAAAATGTCTCTCTCGCTCCCAAACACACCTGTACTATCGAGAGTGAGACGTAAAGAGTGTGTGAGACAATTATATATTAGGATTACTCTTTTATTACTTGCACAATATGCACATATTGGTAAACTTTCTATTGTATTTGTGATTTATCTCAGATTTTTGATAAAATGCTTTTGCTACTCCCAGTAAGCATTATTTATTTAATAAACAATATTTTAACCGATACACAAATGTATAACAGAGGAATGCTGAAAATCTTAACCCATTATTTATTATATTTATGGAGATATTAAAGTTATTAGATGCAATGTGTACTAGCTGCACATCACCGGGAAGAGAGAGTTAATTTAAAACGCTCGCTGGCTTTTGATATTTGACAGCCGATTTTGTCAATATAAATATTTATTCAATTCACCGGCTGTCCTCACAGAAAACTCAAAATCAAACATCTGGGTGACAATAATTGATAATACAATGTTTATCTGCAAATATAAGCATTTGCGGACACTCCGTTAACCTTAAAGTGTCCGAGAGTCCGGCTGACGGGTCACAAAAGTAATTCAAATAGCGATTTACCTTTTCTTGGTCAAAAATCCACGTATACACATGTAAATTAATTAACAGGTGAGCAAAATCTGTTGATTTGAGAAAAATACACGTCAGTGACATTTGGGATACAGAAAAAACGCATCTGTTTTATAAATTTGTTGTCTCTTTTTTGCGCATCGCATTCTTACCCAGATAAAGCGAGATATATATATCGAAATATTCTGACATCTACGTACGATTGCCGTGATTTATTTTCCCAAATAAACATACTATTGCATTAATTTTTTAAGTAAATACTTTTATTAAAATCCTAAATATGCGAATTTTATGACAGATGAAAAATATATACATATAATTGTATTCTTCTGAGAAATAAATTACTCCATTTTTTTGCGTTCTTTTTCTTTGAGCATTTTCGCGTTCTAATAAACTCAGTATTCATAATTCCATGTCCGCTCCCTAGTTGGAGCATATGGTGTCTACGAAGTTCCTCCGGGCATCTCTGTCAGCTGCCAGCTCTGGTTTAAGTGGCCACTTTACACACTGTGTATCATTCACCATTCTGCCCATGTTTGAACATCCACATTTCCTCAACTCTTCCATCTGTTGACTTTTGTGAAGTTAAAGAGCTGAAACCTTTATTTATGCGGGTGAGATTCATCTAATTGAATTATTTCACCCACATACTAGGCAACGCCTGAAAATATTATTTTTTCAATTTCTATACTTCTTCATGGACCAGGTAATTCATCAACAATATTTTGAGTTTGTCCAAATTTTTGTAAACCAGCCATTGACAGGTCATAAGCCCTGTAGATGCCTAGACTTCTATATTACCTTCTCTTAAATGTTCTTCATCTCTGTTGTAATATGGAGACTGCTTTTCTTGACATTTGGTTTGCCAATCGCCGGCTAAATGCAATAAATAGCGTGATAAATGATAAATAAAGAAATAAAAATAGCAGTTTTGGAATATTTTTCATATTTACATCGGTGAAATTCAAATATGTGATTGCGCAGCAGGATCATACGTCGCGAAATTTAAATATTTTGCTATTTAACGTTAGGTGTTCACGGATGTTCCATTGTGATCGCGAACACGATAAACCATGGTGAGAAATTGTTTTCACGTCGATAGTTATTTGTGATTGAGCTACAGGAGTGATATGCTAAACGCTCTCGCGGCCGTAAAAAAGCTTTTAAAGCGCTTATTTTGTATGTAAATACGCGAAATAAAAGTGTTTTCTACGGCCGCGAGAGCGATTGAGAAAAGTGGAGTTATTATAATTTGGGGATATTTATTTTTTTCATGCGTCAAATTTTTGCTTCATATATGGCCACATTGATGATTAAACGTCAAAAAATATGAACACATCATAGACTACAGATACACAGGAACACATGAAATCAAACATGATAATTTTCATTTAGAACATTATTGCCGACCTTCAGCATTACCCAAAATACTTCATTAGGTCGAATTGACCAAGCCGTATTAGTTTTATTTCCGTTATTGAAGCAATTTTATACATTATTTGACCTTTAATTATCAATGTGGCCATTATATGAAGCAAAGGGTCATCGCATTAAAAAAAAAATATCTTAAAATTAATCACTCTAGGAAGAGAAGATCCAGAATACCACAATAGACAGAGTCATATCAGCCGACAGCTTCCTGCCTCTAATTTGATTATCATCTTTATATATATAATTCCTCTGCACGTGTGATGGTCACTGAACTCCTCCTAAACGGCTTAACCGATTTACGTGCGGTTTTCAGAGAAATGTAGATCTTTGCGCTACGCGTGTTCGTAGATATTAAAATCTTCAATCTAATATGTATAAAAGAAGTAAGGAGCATAAATGTTTTATTCGTTGATCTACCAGGGTTGCATTCGAGGAGAATACATTTACAAAAAAATGGAAAGATGTTGTTTTTTTTGTGTATAAAGAGTTTGTTTTTTAATGTTTACAAACAGCGTTTGTTTTTTGTGGATCTCAATCAGATTCCTTAAATTACTTATAATTTCTACCCATTTATTTCTTTTCACTGGATTTTTGGTAATACTAAACTCAATACATTTAAACAAATCGTATTCCTACATAAGTACACCCCTTTGTTGGTGAGAAGACCGGAGTTTGGCGTTTGCAAAAAGAATGCCATATTTAAAAAAAATGTTTATTTTATGTTTTGGAATTCAACCATAAACAAGTACCCAGGTACTTACTTGAATTCAATATTTGAATACTAATAATTTTTAGTTTTGGAATGAAATCATAAACAATTACTTAGGTACCTACTTATCAATGAAAAGCCTTTTGCCATCGTTCGGGCAGGACAACATCTGTCGGGTCCGCTTCTTCTGCAGCCTTATTCTCTCCACTGCTGGATGGCGGCCTCTTCCAAACGTCTCCATTCCTTCCTATCACCCGCTTTCATCATCCACGTTTTACCGGCAATAGAGGCAATGTCGTCGACCCATCTTTTCTGTGGCCTTCCAACACTTCTTTTGTTTGCCCACGGTCACCACTTTATTATTCTGGGTGTCCACCTGCCATCATTTTGCCTCGCCGAGTGCCCTGCCCACTGCCATTTCAATTTCGCAGCACGATCCATGATATCCGCGACTCCGGTTCGGAGCCTTTTTTCTTCATTTCTTATTTTGTCTCTTAGACATACACCGAGCATTTGTCTTTCCATGGATCGCTGCGTGCATTTTAATTTCTGGCTACTTTTTTGTGTTATAGACATGGTTTCTAGTCCGTATGTTGTCATCGGCAATATGCACGATTGATATACTTGTCTTTTCAAGCATATAGGGACTTGTTTATTTTCAAAAATATATTTAAGTTTGCCGAAAGCAAAGTCGGAGTCAGAGTAGAGTCCGCTAGTAGATATTAATAAAACAGGTTTTGATCGTAGATTAAATTTATTATAAAATGTATAATTTTCTACAGAAATAAACAATTAAAATCATTTATACACAATTAAATAAAGTACATATTACATAATATTAAATGTAAAATTATCACTCCATTTTAATCGTAATATTAATATTAAAATGGTCAAGTTTATTCTTAATCTAAAAACAAATTAAAAATAATTCATAGTATAATTGAATTGATTGCAGCACCCAGCTTACTGATATAATTGACCGATTATAAGCTTTATGCCACATGCGAATAAGGGCAATTTTACCTCAATAAATCAATGAGGAAGATTGGCATATACATCAATGGCGTATAGTTAAATAGACACGTTTAAGCGGTAGGAAAATGGCATTTTAATACGCCTTTCGTGCCTTCATTCCAAGAGCAACTTATTGGAATCATCGACAACCCTATCCGGTTTTGTGCAACATGAGACTGTGGCTTCGAAGTCGAGTATCTTGCCATAGTTTGAACATGGGATGCAAATTTCGGCAGCGACAATGACATTTGAGTTGTTCCTGCAGCATTGTGAGACCTAGAGTTTCCAGTCTCTTCACACTTTGTAACCTTTCTTTCACAAATGCTTGCATGAGTATCGCGGTTTGCTATCTCTAACTTTCTGGTTTAGATTCGTTGATCCGTATCGGCTAGAGGGCGAGTTGTCCTTCCATCTGTGAAGTGGTCTTTCGGGCAAACGGCGACCAGCTGGGATTTGGTGGGCCGCAGTATAGGGGATTCCGATTGCCGTGATCTCTACAGGATCTCCTCCTTGTTCTGCTCCACCGTACTGAGCCTTTGATATCGAAAGTCTATCTAATTTCGTGATTAAGGATTCTGTTCCAAAGGAATTTACCCTCAATTGGCCTTAGTAATTTCATATTTTACAAAAAGAGATTTGCTATCTGTTTTTAAAATTGTTGAGGAGAATGCAATATTTACTATATATATTCACACAGCGCAGGCCAGGTTTCCACAGTGTAATCTGACACCTGGCCCGCGCCCGCCCCGCGAACACTCATCACTATGGCCAAGCACTAAGATGTAGCTGAGTATAAGAATAACGTGTCTATTAACTATACGCCAGTGGTTTAATAGCCGTCATCCCAATGTACGAGAACAGTTTTTATGAGCAGCCCGGGCTGCATAATTTCTATTATTATCATGATTAAATGACATCTGTTTCTCTAAGCCGAAAGCTTTTCGTATAGATTATTGCCATCTGTTGCCAGAATTTACAAGATATTAAACCTACATAATGAGGAAGTTCAGTGGTTTTAAAAAAATGTATTTTTACATATCATTGCTGTGATTTAAGTTTTGTATTCTTGAAAATCTTCACCTTAACTTTGAAATTCACAGCCACGAAGTCACAAGTTCTGGCCGGTGAGTGATCAAAACACACTTCTGAACGGTGAAACATAACTGACAAGAAGCAAAGAAACCATGGATTCGACTGATGTGTATCGTACGAAGCGTTGACCTTCAGGCATTCTACGTCATTTTTGTTTCTGGCATTTAAAAGTTGAACCTCGTACGGTTATAATTCGCACACCAAACGCCGAAAAACATGGCTACCTGGAAAGCCCGTTATAACCATGATCGCCCATGGTTGCCACAACATAACGATATAATTTATCGGTCATTCTTAACACCTGGGCTGGTATTCTAAACGCTCTCGCGGCCGCATTATCTCGTGTATTTTGTATGTATGTAAAACTGCTTTCTCGTGCCACGAAAGAGGTTCAGAATAGCACCCCTGGGCTGGTATTCCGAACGCGTTTACAGCGCGCTATAATGCGTATTTAGTACGTAAAAACGCGCTATACCGCGCTATAATTTCGTTTGGAATACCAGCCCTGGTCGCTTAAACCTGTGACGTTGCAAAGTAGTTTTGTACATTTTAAAAATACTTTTTTCAATAAAAAATGTCGCAGCAAAGAGGGAAAACGTTTTTGAGAGGGAAATATGGAAGTCTAGGCATTTACAGGGCTTATGACCTTCCGTTGGCTGGTTTAAGTGGCCACCTTACACATTGTGTAATAATCACATCCACATTTCCTTAACTCTTCCATCTGTTGACTTTTGAGAAGTAAAAAAGCTGAAACCTTTAATGACGTGGACGAGATTCGTTGGGTGTCATAAGCCCTGTAAATGCCTAGACTTATTTATTTATTTACTAATGGACATTGTCCATTTACACATGTATCAGGTTTAAATATTACAATGAAAGAATAGTTTAAAATATTTTTAAAAAAGAAAAGAAGCATTGACAAACATAAGGGACATCGAGACAAGATCTGGACTATTTATTTAGTGCTCGTTTAAACCGCTGTAAACTTAAACCAAAAAAGTCCAGATCCTGTCTTGAGTTAACAATACGACAAAGGCGGGTCATTGGAGAATTAAGGCCATAGTCAGTTCTATGCTGATCGATGAACACTACTTCATTGTTTCTCAACCTACGAGTCGGGATATTGAATTTGACTTGTCCCAGTAATGATTGAACATGGATTATACCATTTAGTATGCCGAACATATATATGGAGTCAATATTAGTTCTACATTTTTCTAGACTAGAAATATTTAACATTGACTCTATATCAGCATACGAATAATTACCTCTCTCTAGTCCAAGCCTCCATGCTACTTTTCGAAGCGAGCGATGTTGGACATATTCTAGAAGACATAGTCTTCCTTATTCTCTTCTCAAAAATGTTTTCCCTCTCTGTTGCGACAAATTTAGATCTTAATAACTCCCTAGGATGGAAATCCAGCCTGCCTATAAACATTCGGGCATACTCAAAAAATTGTCGATTAAATGTTTTTTATCAAATTGTCCGTAGAACCGAACTTCCTCATTTGAACACACCAGACTCCATTTTACAAGGGCATACGACCCACACAATACAATATATACATTTAAACAATATTTGTGAACGGTACCCTTGCGTAAAAGTTCATTCGCGATACCAAACAAACTGTAAAGCTGTTTAACTCCGTTTCGTTCCGTAGGCCGAGAGGATAGAATGCCATTTCACTTTACCTTCGTATCCGTATGCGACGTCTATTTGACAATTGTAGTCTGCATTACTTTACGGGCTGTTTAACCCTCTTTCCCCGGTGATGTGCAGCTAGTACACATTGCGTCTAATAACTATATATATAGATGTGCAGCTAGTACACATTGCGTCTAATAACTATAATATCTTTAGAAATATTGGGTTTAGATTTTCAGTATTCCTCCATTACACATTTACGTATCCACTGAAATAATTTGTTATTAAATAATAAGTACTTATTAGGCACAAAAAAGCATATTATTGGAAATCGGGGATAAATTATACTCACAGTATACCAATGTTTCGCATTGTTGCGCATGAAGAAAATAGTAAAGAATTTACGCCCGTCACGTAGTCAGTCACGTAGTCCAGTACTAGCTACTTAGTAGCTCTCGGGAAGTTGGCGCGGGTGCGCATTCTGCCCGAGTCGTTGGCGATACCCAATGGTTTTGTCATGTTTTCAGCAGTTAGATTTGAAATATTATCATCTTTGAATTAAATTGTGGTTAATTAAAGCCATTCCAAAATGGAAAACTATTTGGGGTAGAGTGGGGTTCGAACCTCGGACCTCTGATCCGTGAGTCCGCAACACCAGCCACGGACCACAACTCGATTCAAACTTTGTAGTTAAACTTTAAAAAAGAGATTTTAAAGATAATTTTATAAAAATCATTATTTAAATTTAGCGACTCAAGTAAAAATCCAGCAAAAGGAAATTGACTGGAGATTAGTCGGCCTCGTGGTGTACTGGTTATTGCGTTTGCCCGGCATTAAATAAATAAATAATTATAAAACAATAAATATCGATCCACTGTATTGTATTTTATCACGCCGTGTAGATTTTTGGCGTGGTGTGAAATGGGCCAATCATTTCATTTATTTTATTCAGATATTTAGTACGTTATAGAAAGAAAACCCGTTCATTCTAATTACAATAATAGATCACAAATTATAGTAGATGGTTATGTTATTAAAATAATATAACAAAATGTAAAAAGAAAAATTAAAAGTTAGAAAGTGCTTTCCTACGGGAAGGGCCACTGTAGTGAAATATGTCGACATCCGAGATGATGCGACTAAGTGGCAAGATTGCTTTTACCAACTGGTATAACGGTTGGCAGGTTGGTTCTGCATCGTGGCAGGTAAAACAATCGACGCTGTCTTTGTCGAAGATAGTTATCAGGTACGAACAGACTACATCCATCAGAATTTCTGAGTTATGTATGCGACCACCGATCACCTAACGAAAAAGTGCACACCTAAATGAGCGTTCCTCCTCCTCCATAATGTCTGATAGCCTAGCGTCCCCAGCAAAAAGTAGGTTGGAAAGAGCCAAGAATAATATCCACACTCTTTTAGGTACAGATAGCGCAGAAATTTCTTGCATCATCCACTTTCACTGCAGCTTTTTGCTAATCAAGCTATATTTTAAGGACTATAATTCATTAATTCAAATAAATTACGGCATTCGAACTTTCCTTTTGAATTTAGTAATCAAATGCATTAGATTATTTTCATTCTAATTAATTCAGTAATTTAATGCATTGGATTATTTTCATTCTAATTAATTTAGTAATTTAATGCATTAGATTATTTTCATTCTAATTAATTCAGTAATTTAATGCATTAGATTATTTTCATTCTAATTAATTCAGTAATTTAATGCATTAGATTACTGAATTAATTAGTAATCTAATTAATAGAGATGCGTGGAGGCTCTTTGTGGACACCATATGCTCCTACTAGGGAGCGGACATGGAATGATGATGCTCTAAGCTGTTATTTAGAAGCATTATAAATAGTGAAACGGTAACTGTTAATTCTTATAAATAACCAAAACGCCAATCTCTAGCGTGCGTGAGAATTGAGATCGGTACGCAAAGGCAGATGAAAATGGCTTTCTATCCTCTTGCCTACCCTTACCACTTTGTTTACCTTTTGATTTTATAGCACTCAATTTTAAGTCTAGAAAAATAAAATATAATCTATTTACATACAAAATAATATTGGAAGTCATGTATTTTTGGCAAGAATGCGAAAGTAAATATACAAAAATATTTCTAGATCATAAATCTAGAGTTTAATGTTTAAATTTGAATTACTGGTTGAATTTGAATTTTCGGTTCAATTTTGATTTTTCGGTTGAATTTTAATTTTCAGTTGAATTTTAATTTTCGGTTAAATTTTAATTTTCGGTTGAATTTTTTTTCGGTTGAATTTTAATTTTCGGTTGAATTTTAATTTTTGGTTGAATTTTAATTTTTGGTTGATTTAAATTTTTGGTTGAATTTCAATTTTCGGTTTGAATTTAATTTTTGGTTGAATTTGTATTTTTAGTTGAATTTGAAATTTCTCCAAGCCATGACGGTTAAAGAATGTGCGCAATAGAACTGGGATCCTGGATGAGTCTTTCCGACTCGATTGCATACTGCAGTTCAAATCTTTCTATTCTGTGTCCGGGCTGACGAAGAACACAGTTGTGTGTGTGAAATAAAACCAGAACCCTGGAGTTTTTTCCACATGATAACCGCTCTCGGGTCCCGAATAAGTTTTTTAAAAAAGATTCACTGTCGAATATATTTGTCGATGTTTATCAAATCCTTCATTACATGTCTACAAAAATTTAGACATCTTCAAAATAACATTAACTCAATAAAATATTTTAAAAAATAAACAAATATAAATTGTATACTTAAGTACTTAAATTAAGTTGTCCGCTTTGCGGTCTAGCGGGTAGCACGTTTGCCCACTATTCGTGAGAACGCGGGTACGATTCTAGGTATTTCTCCACGGCGATATTTCATAGTATTTCGCAAAATAGTCGGAAAGTCTGAGGAAATGTGGATGTTCAAACATAGGCAGAACAGTGAATGTTACACACTGTGAAAGTGGCTACTTGAACCGGCCAATGACAGGTCAAAAGCCCTGTTTCCATATTCCCTTGCTTTCCCTCTCTTTTGCAATGAATTCCGATGACTTCAATAGCTGTTAGTAGCTGGATTACACCGCGTCTTGCAGCTACAGGGCACACGGGCGGAAAGAAATCTATCCCCCATTTACAATATTAAAAAAAAAAGTTCAAAAATAATTTTGAACAGCAATATTTCGTAGTCTCTGACTAATCATCTTGTCTTCACGATCGGTGTACCGATAAGTGCCCTATGCACTATCCAGGTGACCACTATAAAAGCGGTAGCACCCTTAGTTCATCGGTAGTTCAGTTTAATTCAGAATTTGCAGTAACTCGCGAGTTTCATAACCAAATTATGTATATTATTCAACGTGTAATAAATACACATCGAAGCGTAACATCGGTTTCTTCTGTCATCTCCGACTTTGGTACGATCTCCCTGTACCAACGAGCACGAACCCTACATGTTTGAATCATTATTTTGCCCACAGATTCGCATTATTCAACGACAAGCCGGACATCTTTAACATATTGTTTGTTTCTTTGACGTACGTAGCTTTTTGAGCAATTAAATCGAGCAAATCTTTAGGCAATTAACAGGTTGTTATATTGATTTTGACAGGCATACTAAGTGACGAATCAGGAAATCTGTAAGCAACTGACAGGTCTAAAGAAACGCCTTTAAATGACAGTTCAAATTGACAAAATCGAGCTAAATCTATTGGCAGCTGTCAGGTCTTGTCAATAGCTTATTGAGGGACAGAATCAAGCGGTCCGTAGACAGCCGACAGGTCTTAAGAATCGCCTATAATATTATGTATTCGACAACAGTAAAAATTGACAAAATAGAAGAAATGTATAGGCGACTGCCACGACTTGTCAATTGCTTATTGTGAGGCAAAATCGAGCAATCTGAAGACAGCCGAAAGGATTGCTACTACTATTATTTGCTAAACAACAACGATTGACGAAACAGAGCATATTCGTAAGTAACTGCTAAGTCTTGTCAATTGCTTATTGAAGAACAAAATCGAGCAGTCTGTGGACAGCTGAAAGGTCTATGGAATTACTTTTTACACAGCTTATTGAATAGCAATATTAATATCGACAAAATCCATAAGCAACTATCAGGTCTTGTGAATTGCCTTTTATATAGGGTATCGAGTGACTAATTCAATTGAATCTAAAGGCACCTGGGAGGTCAACAAGAATGAATCGCCTACAACAGTTTGTTGATTAACAATACGAGTATAAATTGACAAAATAGAGCAAATGTCCCGGCAACTGACAGGTCTAATCGATTGCTTTTGAAATAGTTTATTTTGAGTGACGAAATTGAGCAAATCTAAAGGCAACTGACTGGCCTCGTCAATTGCCTTCAGCATTGATTGATTAGGCAACTACCAGTCCTGTCGATCGCCTCTGACATAGCATATAGAGCGACTATCGAACGACGGAGCAAATCTGCAGATATCATTGGAATTCTTATTAAATTGTCTATTGGAATTACACACTACGACAATTCTATGTTAAACTTTCGGCGTCTGTTTTGATTCCTCCATCAGCTTTTCTTTCCGCGCCTTCCTCCGGTGGAGGTACGGCATGATGCCCCATATGCTGGCGCCGCCCACGGTGACCAGACCCAGCGTGGAGAATATCGCCGAGTACGAGCCCGTAGCTTCGAACCACAGCCCGCACAGGGGCGGCCCGATCAGCTGCATTATCCCGTTGACGAAGAGGCTTATACCGTACGTCGACGTGAGTCGCTCCATCCCCAACAGCTCGGCCATTATGATGGCCGTCACGCCGACGTACGTCCCCGACGCCAGGCCGAACACGGCGCAGCAGAAACTGATCGAGCCGTATCCGGTCACCAGAGGCAAGGCGGCTAGAGACGCTCCGGACACAAATAGCCCCCCGACAAAATACCAGGTTTTCGGAATCAAACCCATGTCCGAAAGCGCCGACCCGCCGATTCTCCCGCACAGGTCCAGCGCGGAAACGATCGACAGAAGATACGCGCCGCGATTGCGATCGAACCCCATATTGATCGCGTACGAAGGCAGCAGAATGATGAAGTTCGTGTACGAAATCGCGTTCGTACAGTTTGAAATCAGAATAACCAGGTAGATCGGATCCCTGAGCAGAGTCACATCGAAGAACTTGCTGCGTTCTTTCGGCTTGTCGGGCGTGTTCGGGTCTTTTTTCGTCTTGCGGAGACCGCAGCACGTAGAAATCGGGCTGAAGGATTCTTTGATCGACTGCAGAGTCAACTGCGACGCGAACTCGTCGGGTTGCTGGAACGCGCTGAGCGTCGACCCGTGGAAAGGGGTCGACATGTACTGAAAGCTCGAAGTGCTCGGGCTACGTTTGGGCGTGCGGTTGACGGCGATCGTCCGGCGACTCGTGAACGCTTCGGTCGAGCCGAGCTGGTACTTTCCCTCGGGGACAGACTGCAGACCCAGAGACGGCGTGCTTCGCATGTTCGAGCGGGAATTAGAATTCGTCAACATGTTTCTGCTGTTGATTCTCGGAACGTGCCTGGCGCCGCCGGAAGGCATGGAGACCTTTCGTTTTCGTTCGTAATCCGAACTGTAATTGACGCTTTGGACGACCGCCGCGGAGGCGGATCTTCCGAAGCCTCCGTTCGCTTGTAGCGTTTCTAGGCCATCTTCCAAGATAGGTTTCGAAACGCCGTTCGACGGCGTTGATTCTGCTGACGAATTGATTCTTATTATCGGCGAGTTTAGAGTCTTCGGCGAAAGCTCGTTTTTGTCAGTATCTGGAGAGTTTTCCGAAAGTTCTTCGAACGTTTCGTACGTTATGTCGTCTTCGCACTGTATCTGATAGTCTTCGTCTTCTTCGATATCTTCTAGAGGAACCCTTTTCATGTGTTCTTCAACCGGTTGGAAAAAAATGGCTGCCACCCAAACGTGAAGCGTTATTCCACCCATGATCAAGATGGCGCCCCTGGAATGAAATAATAAAAACAATAAGATTTACTAATTTATTTAACATTTCTATTTTATTTTGTAAGAAATGTGGCAATAAGGCAACGGACGCAGTTAACAAAAGTAAATTTTGTCATAGGTGAAGACGATTGGGCTTACTGGGAGAGCATTAGCTACGCTTCTTACTATATTTCGAAGGTTTTCTAGTCCTGGCCGTTCAAAGCTGTCAAAGAGAGGACGCATAGGAGTTGGCTACTGAAACACAAGCCTGGAAAATACACCATATGCTTTACCATAAGAGCAGGCATGGATCAAGTAAGGTAAATACATTGAAATTTATTATAACAGACAAAACATTTTTTAACATGAAAAGGGGAGTACAAAAGTCAAGGCATTTTCAGGGCCTATGATCTGTCGTGGGCTGGTTGAAGTGATCACAATACATACCGTGGGAGTATTCACCACAATTTTTCCATCAAAGTCTGTAAATGCCTAGTAAATGCCTAATATTTCTTTCTCAAAAATGTTCTTCATTTCTATTATAATATAGTTATTTGTATATCATGTTTCATCTCAATACTCCTGAGTCCTTGGATTCCTTGGACGCAGTGTCCTATGTACCATTACGTTTGTGGCTGTTTTCAGCGTACCTGTATCCGTACGTCTCGAGCAGGAACCGCAGGAAGGGCGGCAGCACTATGCTCCCGAGCGCGCTCCCCGACATGCAGAGGCCGTTGGCGAGGCCGCGCAGCCTCACGAAGTAGGAGGTCACGATGTAGATGGTCGGCGGGAAGGCCAGACCCGCGCCCGTGCCCACCAAGACGCCGTAGCTGGAATCAAACAACAACCGAGATAGAATTGTACTTAGACCGAAAAAAAATCAACTTTGACCGAGAAAGAATTGAATTTAGACCGATATTGAAATGAAATTTAGACCTTAGATTGAACTTTGATAACACTGGGTAACACAAATTTCGTTCACTTAGTCTGACACTTGTTTTTGACTAACTCTTGGATTCTGAATCGAAAATTGACTCCAGTTTTTGTCCCAAAAGTCAATATCATCAGGATACTGATTAAATCTCAGAGTAATAAATCAATCATAAGTAACAATAGCGTTCCAAATTTCCAAGGCATCAGGACGTCTGCTGCTGGTGGTTCATCGGCAGTTCATGTCGGAACTATGGGACGCGAACCTGACTTACGAGGATGCGCGGGGGCTGCCAGCCGACAGAGATCCCTGGAGGATCTTTGTGGACAGCATACGCTCCAACTGGGAGCAGACGTGGTATGATGATGGTGATGAAGATAGTAAATTGAGATCTGTGCATTTTGCAAAGCTGAGACAAGCATTATCGACATAATCACGAAAGGACGTCTGCGTTGGTTCGGACATGTAGAGCGAATGGATGCCGAAATATCGGCTAAAAGGATTCACAATGTGATTTTGATTGATGCGGAAAACGAGGAAGACCTAGAAAGGCATGGCATGACAAAAGTCGGAATAACCATCGAGCATTCATGAGAAGATGTATGAATGCAGAGGGAGCTTCTGTTTGATGTGCGTATGCGGTTTCTGGACTATTCTTAATTCTATGCATCCTTTAATTTTTTTGGATATGCATTCTAGGCAAATGCAGCACTGGTAGAGGATAAAAAAAAACGCTCCTAACTTTTTTCTACTAAATAAATTGAAGATTTTATGCTATAAATATGCTCGTGGCAAAGATCTACGTTTCGCTGAAAACCGCACGTAAATCAATCCAGTAGTTATTCAGTTCATCACGCACATACAAACATTGTCTTTTATATCTTTATATAATTCCTTTGTACGTGTGATGTCACCGAACTTCTCCTAAACGGCTTAACCGATTTACGTGCGGTTTTCAGAGAAATATAGATATTTGCGCTGTGCGTGTTCGTAGATATTAAAATCTTCAATCTAATATGCAGAAAAGAAGTAAGGAGCATTAATGTTTTATTCATCGATCTACCAGGCTTGCATCTGAGGAGAATGCATTTACAAAAAAATGGAAAGATTTTGTTTTTTGTCTATAAAAAATGTTTGTTTTTGAATGTTTACAAACAGCATTTGTTTTTTGTGGATCTCAATCAGATTGTTTCCTTAAATTTCTTTGAATTTCTACCCATTTATTTATTTTAACTGGATTTTTGGTAATACTTAAATAATATTAAATTCAATACATTTAAAAATCGTATTCTTACATAAGTACACCCCTCTGTTGGTGAGAAGACCGTAGTTTGACGTTTGCAAAAAGAATGCCATATTTGAAAAAATATTTATTTTTTGTTTTGGAATTCAACCATTGACAAGAACCTACTTAAATTCAATATTTGAATATTAATAATTTTTAGTTTTGGAATTTAATCACAAACAAGTATCTAGGTACCTACTTATCAATGAAAAGTATTTTTCCAAGGCAAGCCAACGTTCGGGCAGGACAACGTCTGTCGGGTCAGCTACTATAGGTACCTTGTCTAGCAGTGGCGAATGGTGGTTTTATTTACAGGTAAGCTATAAAAAAATATCATATATTTGTACCTACACAGAAGGTACATAATATAATGTAAGTAATATAAACTATAAATTGATATTTAGCTGTGGTTCTGTGTGATACAACAACTCTCATCTATGAAATCAACTCAAACGACGTAACTTTGTGATATTTTATATTATATAGATATATTATCCATTACTTTAATACATAATTTGTGAGACTTAAATAAAAAGTCGATAAGAGTTAAAATTATTATATTTAACAAAATTTCCCTATAATCAATCATACAAGTCAGAAAAATGCGTGACCACGCGTGACTTACGCTCACAAATCAGTCTATAATTACTCCAACTCCAAGGCACCTTACAGTCCACATAAAACCGAATTTTCACTTCTGAATCGTTTCCACTTATCGGGATTGCTTCTGATTCTACTTGCTTCGCTGTCTTGCATCAAACTGCCATGGCCACGGTCGACCGCCGTATTTATAGGCCAGCGCATTCTAGCGAGAATTATCTCGAATCGTAAAGAAACGTCTCGAAACTTGTGGATCTTTCGGACTACCAGCGCCATCTGTTGCTAACATCCGGAACCTGCACTAGTTCCTAGTGTTACCAACAGATGGCGCTGGGAGTCTAACCCTAATGATATACTTTATTTATTTATATACATCTAATATGTTTGTATTTGTTTGTTAGTTATCAATTGGCCACGTATTCAATTAAAAATTATATGTTTTACGTACTTAATACTTAATTATATGTTTATATCAGATTGCAAATAACGCAAACGCCTAAAATTATTGTAAGTATTATATATTTTTAACATACATGGAAAAAAGGGTTGGGGGGTCGCGAAATATTTTTTGATACTAGGGGGGTCGTGTCATGAAAAAGGTTGAAAAACGCTGCTTTAATACATAACTCAATAAAAATAAATGAAAAATAGCACTACGAATTCAGTCGATATTAAATATTCAATTGAAATGTCAACTGGCCGAATTGTTCTAGAAAAAATTAGTGCTAAAAACGGCCGCGTCGAGCGCCACATGTGCTGCAATATGACGCACGAAAGTAATTATGAAAGTCAAAGATAAATAGCCCTTAAGAAAAAATGTTGGAAATACTGTTTTCCAAATCAAGAATCTTTAAATAATTTGTGTAATCTGCAAGTTTAATCTACGAGAAAAAACCCGCACCGGGGTTAAGACATTCAAAATATAGTATACTTATTTGTATGAAAAAATAAGCTGCAATAATCGGCTAGTTTCTTGGCTCACCGCAGGCGCTGGGCGCGCTTAATTAATATTTATATTAGGATAAAGATACAAACGGTGGAAATGATTTAAAATAAATCGTAAAACATTATTGTGGTTAGTCAAATATAATGGTAAGCTGCGCATAATCGCTTCTATACACGGTTCGCCCCTGCTATATAGATATAAGTCACGCTTATTTTTAATTAATTTTGAAAAATTCAATTGACTCTCGCGAAATTTACTCATGTGGCATAAATAATTTATATTTTTACCACCGATATGACTGTGACAGACCATATCTCCACTCGACAATCACTTCAGTCAACAGACATGACTAATCTTGAAATTATCAGCTAAGCTATAAACGCGAGTGAAGGGTGTCCTTAGTGTTATCAAAACCGTAATAAAATAAACTACACGATAAAAAAATTAAAATTATTTCTAAAGAGACAAGGTTCTTCGGAAAATCGACGATTTAAAATTTCAAAGTCGGAAATACAGATAAAAAAATGAACAAAATGCATCGTATTGATTACGCTGATTGACAAAATTAAACTTTTTGAATGTCACGTTAACTAAAGAAGGTGATCAACAATGTTTTGAGTACGTCCAAATGTTTGTAGACGCTGGATTTCCTCCCTAAGGAGTCATTAGATCTAAATTTGTTGCAACAGAGACGGAACAGACATGAACTATTTTAACTCTTGTGTGGCTGTGATGTCACACTAGTCGACATAGGACACAAGACTTGACATATCTCTCTTATTTTTTAAAATGATGAATTCGTATTTTTTGTAATCTTCAAATGGACAATTTCACACCGGATTTGGAAAGTGAATTTTGTACAACTATGCTGGATGTTAATACAAAAAAATATTTATCCTCGCTACGCGAAAAAAGAGTGTCCGCTAATTCAGCAACACATATGTATAAGAAAGAGCACGAAGATAGAACTCATCACAAGGAAGACAGAAACGCTGTTCTATGGCAGGTGTTAGTGTGAAAGAGACAAAAACAAAAGTAAGTAAAGTGTAAAATAGATTTAGATTTCAGCCGGTTGATAACAGTGATGGGAAACGCACGCGCGTAATCTGAGCGGCGTATTTATGATTATTAATTTATTTTACTATAACAGGGCTAAATTATATGTTTATTTGCACAAATAATGGAAAAGGGATTATTAAACAGTATGTCTCCATGTTTTTTTTTTTCAAATTTTGAACTTTGAATTATTCCGTCTTTTACTAGTGGTAACACGATGTTACATCACCGCGCGCAAAGGGATTATTTATCACGGTCTTTTAAGAGTTAACGACGTTTTCATTCTACGGAGACAGGAGTGATAAGAGTGCTGTCTGACATTATAACGGCGGTAGACTCTGCTAATCTAGTGTTGTTGGCTCTTTTGGACATGAGTGCTGCATTTGATACTGTAGACCATAACATTTTGCTTGAACGTCTGGAAAAAACTTATGGTATCCGTGATCAGGCACATATGTGGTTCAGTTTATATCTGAACGAAAGAGAATATGCAGCTGTGTTCAAGGGTAATAGCTCATCCAACTTTAAGGTGTCTACTGGAGTACCCCAAGGATCAGTACTCGGACCACTCCTCTATCTCCTGTACACCAAAGATATAGAGAATATTTTCAAAGAATGTGGATTGTGGTCTCACGGCATGGAATGCTCTCCCAGCAGAAGTCCGAAACTGTGAGAGTGAAGTGATATTTCGGAAGAAACTTAAAACCCACTTGTTCAAATCATTTGAATAAATTCTTAGCATGTGGTGGAAGAGTAATATGAAAAGTACATTATTTTTCTTAAATTAAAAAGTTAAAATTAAATTTATATTTTTATATAATCACTTTGTAAAGCACCCTTGAGGTATTATATTACGAAAATGGCGCTATATAAGTTATCCATAATTATTATTATTATTATTAACCAATGGTGTTAAGTCAATAAATTAAAACTAAATATAAAAAAAATGCAAAATAATGTCATTTCATAGAACAAACGCCTTCTCCATTCAGATGTATCCGCTTGGAGAAGACGAAAATCGCCAGAAGTTGTCACCTTTAAAAATAGTTTTGAGTCATCCGCAAAAAACAGAATTATTTTTTACAAAAAAAAAGTATTTTAGTATACAATATATTCAGAAACACGATCAACATATAAGACTTCGGGCTAACCCACGCCAATCCATCTTCATCCTCAGGTTTTTCGGGTATCTGGAGGGAGTGCTTCGGCTGGTGGGTAAGACAGTGAGGATGCATTTACCTTATGTAGAGGTAGTTGATGGAGGTGGCCCAACAGCTGATGATCATCCCGGCCGCTGCGAACGTGCCCCCCAGTATGGTGACCGTCTTGTAAGAATACTTAACAGACAGAACTGAAGATAGCGGACCTGAAATCAAACAATCCAGTTATTTCTGAATGGAAAATTCCAAAATTGATGTTGTTAAGTCCATCAGATATTTAGGAGTTGTTTTGGACTATACACTGACTAACGAGCATATAAAGGGTTTTTCAATTGGCGTGGGTAGATTTAGACGGCCCGTGGCGGCCATTTTGTTTTGATGACATCTGTCAAATATTTTTTTTATTATTCAGTTATTTATGCCCAATCACCATGGCAAGTTACACAATTGAACAGCACGTTCAAATGATAAATTTTATCATCAAAATGAGTGTTCGTTAGTGCAAACGTTGCGCGCATTGCGCCCATTTTACGGTAGACGTGGTGGCCCTTCACAGTCAACTCTTCAACGTTTGGTGGCCAAATTCGAGACGACCGGCTCGGTAATCAATCAGCCAACACCCGTAAGTTCAAGGAACGCAAGATCGGCCAAGAACATCGCCGCTGTCCGTGAAAGTGTACAGTAGAACCCGAAGCAACCGATTCCTCGCTGTGCACAAGAACTCGGCCTTTCGCAGACTTTAACTTGGTGAATATTGCGTCGAGACTTAGGCCTACACTCGTACAAGATCCAACTGACCCAGCTCAAAGTTCATGACCATAGACAACGCCGTTTTTATGCTGACTGGGATTCGAATCGTTTGGAAGACGACCCCAATTTTTGCCTAAAAATCAGTTTTAGCGACGAGGCGCATTTTTGGATGAATGGCTGTGTTAACAAGCGAAATAGCCGTATATGGGACGACACCAACGAACGCGAAATTTACCAGGAGATAATGCAACCTCAAAAAGATACCGTTTGGAGTGGATTTTGGGCCAACGGCGTCATTGGTACACACAACTTGTTTTATTTCATTTCAACATCTACCCGCCCTCATTGAAAAACCCTATAGATAATATAGTAAATAAACCGCTGAAATTACTCGGCTTCACTAACAGAATATCCTCTAATTTTACTATGTCCGCACTATCAAAATTCTTTATTGCTCAACTGTTCGCCCTCTTCTAGAATATGCCTCCTAGAATAGTGGTCTGGTCTCCATTCTATGTGAATAGCATAAATCACATTGGATCAGTCCAACATCGCTCGTCTCGAAAAGTAGCGTGGATGCTCGGACTAGAGAGAGGTCATTATGCTTATGCTGATATAGAGTCCGTGTTAAATATTTCTAGTCTACAAAAATGTAGAACTAATATTGACTCTATTTATAAGTTCGGCGTACTAAATGGCTTTTTTTTAAAGGAATAACCGGCTAAGAATATTCATTCTTGCCTCCGTCATTATTTCTAGCCCCTACGCTGGATCACAACAGCCTCGAATCTCGTCGGCAATTTTTTCTGGGGAAACATTTCTATAAGCTGATATCTGAAAGTATATATATAATAAATGTTTGGGTAATTTATATAGCGCCATTTTTGTGAAAATCACCTCAAGGGCGCTGTACAATAAATGAATGTCCCAGCACGTCTTGCAGCTACAAAGCGCATGGACAGTAAGAAATCTAGCCCCTGTTAAAATTATTTTATTTGACAATGAAGTTTATAGTTTAAGTGATATTTTAAAAAAAACTAAATAAAAAAACAAATTTATAAAAATAGAAGTTAGATTACAACAAGTCTTGCAGCTACTGAGCGCATGGACGGTCGAAATTCTAGACCTCATTTACTAAATTTAGATATTTGATAGTTGATAACATTTACATAATATGATTTATATAATACTAGCGGACCCGACAGACTTTGTCCTGCCTGAACGTTGGCTCGCCTGCCCCTTGGAAAAAGACTTTTCATTGACAAATAGGTACCTAGGTACTTGTTTATGATTGAATTTCAAAACAAAAAATATTAATATCTCAATTTAAGTAGGAGCCTAGGTTGAATTCCAAAACATAAAATAATTAATTTTCAAATATAGAATCTCATTAAAAATGTCAAACTCGGCTCTTCTCATCAACAGGGGAGCACTTTATTCATAAATGCCATTTTCAAAAAGGTATTTACTGTCAGTTAATATTATTTTGGTGTCACCAAAAATCCAGTTAAAAGAAATAAATGAAAATAAATTATAAGGAATGTGAGGAAAGAATCTGATTAGGTGTTTTTAAAAATTTAAAAACAAACTTTTTTTAAACACAAAAAACAATATCTGTTAATTTTTTTGTATATGCATTCTCGCCGAATGCAACCCTGGTAGGTCGATGAAAAAAATATTTATGCTTCTAATTATTTTTCACAGATTAGGATTGACAATTTTAATATCTACGAACACGCACGGCGCAAAGATATACATTTCCCCGAAAACCGCACGTAAATCGGTTGAGCCGTTTAGGAGAAGTTCAGTGACATCACACGTACAGACGAATTATTTATATTTTGTTTATTTGTTTAAATTTAATGTTGTGCACACAGTGCTATGTTAATATAAATCTAGACAATATTACGAACAAAAAATAAACCTAACACAGCACCAATTACGTACACAACACAATATATGAAACAACTATCTAACAGTACAACAAGATGTAAGAAGAATTTGTGCTTTGTGTGAATTTACTAGTGATTGTGTTTTTATTGTTGTGAGTATGAAATGTAGTGCGTGGAGTGAGGTGTATGGAGTGATGTGTATAAGATGTGGTGTTTATGTAGTGTGTATTCTGGTAGTACCTAGTTTAGTATTAATTGTTTCTGTTTATTTTAAAAGAGGCTAAATGATACTAATATTACAGTAACTTTAAACTTTGAAGTAGGGCACACATAAGCAAATTCCCCTATGTGCTCCAATAATAACAATATATAAAGGTGATAGCTAACATCACAAAAAAATCTTGCAGCTAAGTATATATAATCCAAATAGACTGAACGAGATCAGTTTGGATGTTTCCAATATGAGGAAGTTCAGTGGTTTTTTTTAAATTTTTTATTTGTTAAAAGACTGTTAAACTGAGTCAAAAAATTTTTTTTTTGATTTTTATATATCGTATTATCGGCGCTACGATTTTTCAAAGTTTTGTATTTCTGAAATAACTCCGCGTGTAACGTCAGAGGTTCATTTCCGCTTATTCTCATTCAGTTCTTCCCATTGGTCCAGAAGCGACAAGCAGACCGGAAATCTTCCATAGCTCTCGGATCATAGGTTGATTAACATGAACCAGTGACGTCATTTAAAGTAGTGCGTTTTTATCAAAATATTTTTTATTATTTTTTCTGTACATTTTCAAAAAACTTTGTGGTACAATTTAATGCTCTAATTTTTACCCCGCGTAAGAAAACATTTTTTGTATCCAATTTCCCGTAGGGCTGAAGTTCCTCATTAAACTAGAGCAAGATTTCACGCACTGTTTTACACACCAAGTAGCCGTACAAATGCAAGGCAGAATTCACCCATTGATAGGGAAATATGGACCTATTTTTCTGTACATGTCGGCAGTTTAGCAGCTATCTGATTTCTATTCATTAACTTCTACCTTATATTTACACTCCACATTACGTGACGGGTTAAACAGCTCGTAAAGTAATAAAGACGACATTAGTCAAATAAATAAATAAACTAAATGTAATTAAAACATTAAATTTTTTTTTTATCAATATTCCTACAGAGATGAGGTAGATTTTTTTCAAATTCAGGATTATCGATATTCGAGCGTTTACAGGGCTTATGACCTGTCATTCTAATCGTCATGATAATCCTGAATTTGAAAAAATTCTACCTCATCTCTGTAGGAATATTGATAAAAAAAAATATATACCAACTCCCCCTCGGGAGAAATCCAGATTTGTGTATGTACAAAAATACACATACCAAAAAATAATGTTGTGTAATAAGATCTGGTCAAAATATAAGTATAAATAAATTGCAGAATCATCTGCAGGCGATTACTAGTACTTAATTTAACTCGGAAGAGTCTTAAATACATAAAATAAAGTAATATGCTAATTAAAAATACTTAACTTCAATATCAATACATAGATGGCGCTCCAACACGCTAGTGAATGCTTTCTCATTTAATAAGATATATACAAGAATCAAAATGTTACCTGTGTCGATATTCGCTAATAAGCGGAATGGGGAATGTTGTAAAACGTAAAGTGGCCACTCAACCCAGCCAATGACAGGTCATAAGCCCTGTAAACGCTCGAATATCGATAATCCTGAATTTGAAAAAATTCTACCTCATCTCTGTAGGAATATTGATAAAAAAAAATATATACCTACTCCCCCTCGGGAGAAATCCAGATTTGTGTATGTACAAAAATACACATACCAAAAAATAATGTTTTAAAACATTTAAGTTTGTAAGTGAAAATTCTTGATGGAAGTTCATTGTAATTTATTGTATAAATAAAACACGAGTGATCCAAATTTGTGGATTAAAGTATCACTCGTGTTTTATTTATATAATAAATTAAATGTAATTAATATTATTAATATTCAAAGCATTAACTTTGTGGTCCAACATTTTAATATAATGTTAATAAAATTTGTATAAAACCACTCACCGACTTATCTGTCTACCGGTTTTGAGACGTAACCCGTCTCTTCGTCAGGACAACAACACTACACCAACATGCAAATATCACTATTATTTTACATAAAGAAGGCTTTGAAAATTAATGTCCCATTAATTAATAATCAAGTAACTTTCCAATATAGTCCATTATGCGATATTTCCTCCCCCTCCCTTTTTCTTCCTTTTCCGATTGTTAATCCTTTTGAAATATTAGCTTCATAATTCATTAACCCTCGGTGGTGGCGTAGTGAAGCATGTGTGCGTGTCGATTTTATATTTATGCAAATCTACTATGGTGAAGGTGTGTAGTGGTATTTGCATGTTGGTGTAGTGTTGTTGTCCTGACGAAGAGACGGGTAACGTCTCGAATCCGGTAGACAGATAAGTCGGTGAGTGGTTTTATACAAATTTTATTAACATACACCGCAAGACAAAAAAAATTACGAGTTTACCTGCTACCGTGCCCCTTGACTTTACTGAACCCTTTTTCTAAGAAATCCTTTATCGATACCTCTTTCTTTTGTTTAATAAATTAAGGACACTATGTGTCACCTTTCTACAATATTTACATTTTAAAATGTCTCAACAGTCTTGTTTTACCCGCGTTTGAGTGAACATAACACAACAATCATGGAAAGTGCAAAGCAAATGTCGATTGCGATAAAATCCAAAATAATCACATTGTCGCAAGAAAACATATCTAATTGTGAAATATCTCGTCGAGTTGGGTATTCAGAAGGTGCAGTGAGGTTTTTATTAAAAAAATCCAAGAAACTGGATCCATAGAACGGAAAAAAGGAAGCGGACGGGGGCGCGTGACATCTGCCCGAGATGATCGCTTAATAAAAAAAATTGTTATGCGCGATCGATTTTTAACGGCACCTGAAATACACGCAGAGGTGCAGTCTACCAGCACATCAACATTTTCAGTAAAAACAGTGTCCAGGCGGCTGTTGGAGCATGGTTTCCAAGCACGGAGTCCCGCAAAGAAACCATTACTCACGGACAAAATGAAGAAGGCTAGACTGGATTGGGCGAAAGAGCACCAGAATTGGACCTTGGAGGATTGGCAAAATGTTGTTTTCTCTGATGAATCAAAATTCAACCTTTTTGGTCCAGACGGCAGAAAGATAGTTCGACGAAAACGTGGGGAAAGATATCATCCGTCGTGCGTCACTCGAACCGTTAAACATTCACCCTACGTGATGATTTGGGGGTGCATGACAGCATACGGTTTAGGACCTCTAAATTTTGTACAGGGTACGATGAATGCCATTCAGTACAAAAAAGTGTTAAAAAAACATATTATTCCAACAATCGAGGACATTACGCAGTATACCGCGGACCCAATTTTTCAGGACGATTCTGCGCCGTGCCATAGAGCCCGCACTGTGAGTACAAATATATATATTTTTAAATGCATTTTGTGACCACATGATAAATAATTTATTGTTTTTTTATAGATCAATGAATTCAAGGAGAAAATTGGCTTAAAATCGTTGACGTGGCCCGGGAATAGCCCTGATTTGAACCCGATAGAAAATTTATGGGCGATTATGAAAAAAAAAGTCGGGAAAAAAAAATCAAAAAACATTGAGGAATTAAAAAAAAACTTAATTCAAGTTTGGGAAGAAGAAATAACATCAGAAATTTTAGATTCGCTTTACGCTTCTCTAAATAATAGAATTTTACATGTTATAAAAAATAAAGGTGAATTCACTAAGTACTAAATATTTTTAAATGTTATAAATATGTTTAAATGTAAAATACTTTAATTTAAAATAAAGCGATAAGAACCTACTTCTTAAATATGAATTAAAAAATAACATGTCTTTTATTATTCCATCACAAACACTCGACCATAAATGAACCGTTATGGGTCTCTAAGGTTCGGGTAATCTGATACCTGATATATAATGGCAATTTCTAAGTACAATTCATGAGTAAGATTTTTTATTTTAACCTTGAAATAACGAGTAGTCATCACATATGTCAAACAATATAAAAAAAACTAATTAAATATCAAGAATAATTCATTATATGTCAATTTTAGTTTTTTTTGAGAACTCGTAAATTTATTTGTCTTGCGGTGTAATATTAAATGTAATTAAATATTTGTATATAACCACTTCCCGACTTTTCTATGTCTACCGGTTTCGAGACGTACCCGTCCCTTTGTCAGGACACTAATATTTTGATTTTTTTTATTTGTTTATTTTTCCATGCACATATTATTTACATAGAAATTTAATTATAAAAATACACTTTAGAAAAATACATCTTAAAATTAAGCTATAACACGAATTGGAAAAAATGCCCACAAAGACTTCAGCGTCTGGGCGTGGGCCATTTGATTTTAATTTAATTATTTATTTATTTATTTATTTATTATTTATTTATTTAATTATTTATTAACGGACATTGTCCATGTATACAATTTATAAGGTTTAAATATTACAATAAAAGAGTAGTTTAAAACATTTAAAGAAAAAAGAAAGAAGCATTGACAAACATAAGGGACATCGAGACAAGATCTGGACTATTTATTTAGTGCTCGTTTAAATCCTTGTAAACTTAAACCAAAAAAGTCCAGATGATCTTATCTCGAGTTAACAATTCGACAAAGGCGGGTCATTGGAGAATTTAGGCCATAGTTTGTTCTATGCTGATCGATGAACAGTACTTCATTGTTTCTCAATCTACGAGTCGGAATATTGAATTTTACTTGTCCCAGTAATGATGGAACATCGATTATACCATTTAGTATGCCGAACATATATATGGAGTCAATATTAGTTCTACGTTTTTGTAGACTAGAAATATTTAACATCGACTCTATTTCAGCATAAGAATATATATAATAGAATATATAATAATAATTATTAAAAAGTTTATAGCGTATACAGGGTGTTCTTTAAACCCTGCCACATCCGAAACCACGATGATCAGTATGAGCAAGAAGACATATTGGCACATTAGAATATTTTTTTAGAACAAATATTTTTATTTTTTTAAATTTCAAAAAAAGCAAATGGTTGCTTACTTCTACAGGGGTGAAACGAGATGGGGAAGGGGGGAACTGCGCCGCGCTCCCCTCACGTCTCCCCTGCAGAAGTAAGCAACCATTTGTTTTTTTTTTTAATATTTTGTAATTTTCTCAAACTGAACGGTTTGGGTAGGTAGGAAGAAATTGCCTTAAGGCAATATGCCCGCCCTTATATGTATATTTATTGTATATGTATATAAAGTGTTAGATAAATAAATGTGTAGGAAATAAATGCGACAGGGTTACGAATGATAAAATCAGACTAGATTGTAAATCTGAGTCAGGTATAATTGATAACATGACATAACAGAAAGGGTCTCTGAGATGGTTTGGTCATGTAGAACGAATGGATGACGAAAGAATGGTGAAACAGGTATATATGTCGAGATGGACGGTAACGTGGGACGAGGACGTGGCACGATCAGACGAACCAAAATATCAAGTATGGTCATGTCAAAGACATAGATAAACTAACTGTATTACAAAATAAAGCCTTTAGAATCATTATGAAAAAAAAACAGATACACGAGGGTTAAGTCGATGGTAAATGAAATGAAATTATTAACATAAAAACAAATAATATTTTACAATACAATGATATTTGTTCATAAAATTATAAACTCTAATAAAAAAACAGAATTTTGGAAAAAAAATTGATCGGAACCAGCATGAACACGATCACAATACTAGAGAAAAGAACAAAATTAGACTTCCATTTAGGAAAAAGGCAAAGTCACAAAATTCCATTTTACTTAAAGCAATTAAAAAGTATTACGAAATGGAAAAAAATATTTATGAAGAAAAAAACATATCGAAATTTAAAATAATGGTCAAGACATATGTGATAAACAATTTATAAATTAAATATATTTGCAATGTTATTATTAGAACACACATAACAATATGTATGATATGTGTGCCCTACTTTAAGATTTAAATAAATAAAAAAAAATTAAAAACTGGTGTGTTTTTTTGTACAGTTCAGTCGTTGAGGTCAGGTAGGATAGGTTGTATGTTAGTTTAAGAATTTTATTTTGTTAAAAGCGTATTTTAAATATATATATATATATAATATAATTATCGATACATTGTAGACAACGCTTGTAAAAAATATTGATTGTGTTTTGTTTTTCATGGGAAAATAAAAATAAAAATGATCAAAATAAAACAGTTCAAAAGTAAAAGTAAATAAATAAATAAAATATAGATAGGCGGAACCGAAGGGGATGCATGACAAGATGTGGAAGAAGCTAGAAATATATGCCAGGTTAGACGTGTGGCGGTCCATTCTCTCTGCTCACCCCTACGGGGAAATGGCGTGATAATACTATAGTCCTTAAAATATAGCTCGATTAGAATGACAACTGTCGGCAAAAGTGAGGACATAACTTTGTAGTAACGTCTAAGCAGTGATTTATATTGACGATCGAAAAATCATTCGTATCTGGCGTGTGAATTTTTTTTATACAATGCTTGACATATAAATCAACACAATTATATAAAATCAGCTTCAAAACGAAAATAAACCTAATTGTTAACGACGTTCTTACAAGGTTACGTCATTTTGTAAAAATAATAGAGATGAGACGAATTGATCAACGTAAATCGATCGAATAAAAAATAATTCATTTGTTGTTATTCATGAAAAAAAGTATTTAATGTCTTATTTTTTAGTAAATAATTGTCTAAATCACACTATAATAGGCTTGTTTTTGCGTTTTTACATCAATTTTCGGAAAGAGAGTCTCATGTTTGCATGAAAAAAACTGATAAAATCGATTTGATCGGTACATGATCAGCGATCAATAATTTCCCATATCTACTGACATTAGTTTGACAGCTGTCAATTTAATCAAGCTGTATTTTAAGGACTTTAGTAGTAGTAACATAGAAGAAGATTTTTTTTTTATTTATATCCCTACAGAGATGAGGTAGAATTTTTTTTTTTTCAAATTCAGGATATTCGCTAATAAGCGGAATGGGGAATGTTGTAGTACCTACTTAAAGTGGCCACTTAACCCAGCCAATGACAGGTCATAAGCCCTGTAAACGCTCGAATATCCATAATCCTGAATTTGAAAAAAAAAAAAAAAATCTACCTCATCTCTGTAGGGATATAAATAAAAATATATACCTACTCCCCCTTGGGAGAAAATCCAGATTTGTGTGTGTACAAGTACACGTACCAAAAATAATTTTATAGAAGAAGAACCCTGAATTTCTTAACCAATTGGACAGTGGGAAAAGTCAGTTTTTTAAATATAAATTTTATAACTAATTTTTATATTTTTTCTACCCGTAAAATATTTGTTTTAAAATAATAAACAGATAAATTAATTCCTCTACAAATATTTGTACTCGCTCTAAATACTGTTGATTTATCAGCAAGACCCATTAAGCCACGCACAGCGTACTGTATGAGTGGTTGTCACATGTCCGCCGTTTATTTTTAGACTGCCTTAATTCCTTTGTCCAAACATATTTTTTCTCTGTCAACATTAAGGCACACTAATTAAAATCTTCAAAACAAGATGAATAAATTGAATCTCCAATATTTCGAGCGTGTCCAAATGTTTGCTGACAAGGCTGGATGGAATGACTGAATGATGTGGTTCAGTGGTTTTGTAAACTTTTTTATTCGTTAATAATGTCAGTTGATAGGGCATATTTTTATTTATATCCCTACAGAGATGAGGTAGATTTTTTTCAAATTCAGGATTATGGATATTCGAGCGTTTACAGGGCTTATGACCTGTCATTGGCTGGGTTAAGTGGCCACTTTAAGTCGGTACTACAACATTCCCCATTCCGCTTATTAGCGAATATCCACACAGGTAACATTTTTGATTTTTGTATATATGTTACTAAACGAGAAACCATATGGCATATGTTTACGTTCACTCGACTAGTATGGCCAGCGCAATATATTGCTACGTAAATTATTTCTATATTAATAAACATTAAAATTTTGCCGTAATTGAGCACTTAGTTAAACGATCATTATATTACTATGTTATTGTTTAAAAAAATGTATTTAAGAACACAGTCTTTCTCCATCAAAATTATCTTTAATTTTACCATGATCAACCCTTCCGATGAAATCATTTCAAAACTGACGATTGTTAGTATATTGTATGGCATTACAGCCAGCGCATCATATGTCTCTACTGTCCATATTTTAATCAAACTTTTATATTTTTTTATATTTATTTACAATTAAAAAAAACCCGTTAGGGTTACATTAGGAATTTAATATTGTCTAGTCATTTTATGTCTCGTCTAGTCTAGTTAGTTCAGTCATCATGTGCTTTTTCAGATTGATTTTTAATTTGTCTCCAGTAAAAGTTTTCAAGTAGTAAGGTAGGTCGTTGTAGTGTTTAAGTCCATTATGTAGTATTTTTGACTGTCCTGTGTTTGTCTTTGCTTTTTCAATATGATAGTGTTGTTGTTGTCTGGTGTTATATTTGTGTATTTCAGCATTTTTGGCTAATATTATGTCGTCGTCTTGTATGTTTCCCAGAGTTATTTTGTGCACAATTTTTAAGGTCTCAATTTTAGTCAAGTAGTTTGTGTCAAACTGGTGTGTTTTTTTGTACAGTTCAGTCGTAGAGGTCAGGTAGGGTAGGTTGTATGTTAGTTTAAGAATTTTATTTTGTTGTCTTTGTATTCTTGTTGTGTCTGTCTTGTTACCAGTTCCCCAGAAGGCGATCATGTAACTCAATTTACTTTTGACATAGGCTTCGTACATCATAATTTTTTCCTTTCTCGGTATAAAATCTTTAATTTTGTAGAAGAGGCTATGTAGTGATGCCATTACTTGAGTGAGTCCGTCTATGTGTTTTGTCCATTTGAATTGTCTGTCCATTGTGAGTCCTAGGTAAGTCACATGTTCTAGTTCTTTAAGAGTTTCGTTGTTTATTTTTATGTTCATGATATGGTTATTTACTCGATGAACTGTTAAAACGGAATATTGCTGACATTGGTGGTGCAGTCAGCGCACTATATTTCTCTATTAAAACTGCCCAATTTTTTTATTTAATTAATCAACTGCTTAAACTAAGGAACATCAGCATTAACGGGACTAATTGACCGAATAGATGCTGCTAGTTTAGATCTGGGACTCTCAATGAATATGAGCAAAACTAAGCTTATGATCATTGATCGAGCTAATAAAGTAGCGCCATTATCCTTACTCAACAATTTCATTTATCTAGGTTCTCTCATTAGCGATGGCGGTGGGTGTGAAGGTGAAATACGGCGACGTGTTGGTATTGCCAAAAGTGCTATGAGTCGGCTGGTGAAGATCCGGAAGAATCGCAGTATAACCATTAACACCAAAAAGAGACTGGTGAAAGCCTTGGTTTTCTCAGTGTTCACGTATGGTGCGGAGTGTTGGACACTGAGGGAATCTGAAAGGAAAAAAATCGAAGCTTTCGAGATGTGGTGTTGGCGGCGAGTGCTGCGGATTCCGTGGACGGCCAGACGTACGAATGAATCTATTCTCCAGGAACTGGACTGATATCCATGTGCGAGAAAAGAATCCTGCAGTTCTTTGGGCATATTTCCAGGGGAGATTCTGATAGTTTGGAGAAAACTTTTCTCCTGGGAAGTGTCGAAGGGACAAGGTCGCGTGGACGTCAACCGACAAGATGGAGCGGCACAGTCACTGAGTTATCAGAATCATCACTGACGAATGCCTATAGAAGAGCGCAAGACCGTTCCAGGTGGAGGGAGACTGTCCACAGACGAGCCATGCCTGGAGTCAGGCGTAATCACCATCCTCAGACATGAGGCACGGATTGAAGAGATAGCGGTATGGCCAAAACATTTTTTTTTTTGGAAATATGTTTTCAACCAAATTACATATATATTGTACGGAAACGCATATTTTTCGAACAAATTCAACTTTACTTCGCTTGTTATATATTTATCTCCCGCTTGACTCTTAACTTTTAATTTGATTTTTAATTTTATCTTTCAATTTTAACTTTTTAATTTTAATTCTTAATTTCAACTTTTAATTTAAATTTTTAATTAAATTTTAATTTAAACTTTTCATTTAAATTTTTACTTTCACTTTTGATTTTGATTTTAACTTTTGATTTCAACTCTTAATTTAAACTTACTTACATCTACTACC